>NC_068547.1:14814815-15120999 GCF_026212275.2 Microplitis demolitor | reverse complement strand
TGGTTGTAGTAGAATGAATATCTAGATCATTAAAAAGTGTCAGTTCAACATTAGCAGTTTCGTCCAGTAGCCATCGTTCGGACCCAGTAATCAGAAGGACGGCAGTTCGCGCCCAGAACCCAGCAGAATCTTCACCGAGTTTTTTTCACATCATTTACCCTACTTAAATAGTTTAAAAGTTTATGATCATGAACTCTATTAGGTTAATACAAAAAACAATTATTTTTTAAATTAAATTCATTTACATGCTTGGCTGATTGCCGGCTGCCATTAAACGGCCAATAGTCGAGCGCCATTAATGGGCCGGGGTTATTATTTGTATATTCAGCCGTTCATGGGCCAATAAAAATTGTCAATGACTGGCCGTTAATCAACATACTTCGCCCGGCGATGGGCCATCCAAGGGCCGGTTTCCAAACTTTGTATGGGTTACACGGTGGGTTTTTTATCATGTTATCACCATGATTCGACGGTGGTTACACGGTGTACCCCCCCGTGATTCCACGTACACCACGTAATCACCGTGGATACACCGTGAAATCTCGGTGAATACACCGTGGAATCACGGCGAGTACACCGTGTAACCATCGTGGAAACACCGTGTAACCACCGTGTATACACAGTGATAAAATGGCACAAACCTACCCTGTAACCACCCTGGATCCACCATGATTCCACCGTGTTTCCTCCCAGGTTGTTTCCAGGCTGATTCAAAACCGCGAGGGTTTCTTTATATCAAATAAAATTTCTTAACTATAAAGATATTGTTTTTTCAGTGTAGGGTTTTACATTAATAGATAGAAGTTTTTTAATGAAAATACACGGTGTCTCGGCTTCTCTATTGTTATTTCATTATTTGTTTAAAAAACGCGGCCGAATTTAGCTTTTTAAATATTATTTTCATGATCTACGGATTTTTTTACATATTATCAATGAAAAAAAAACCATTTATTAATTTCCCCCAACAACGGTTAAGAGTAAATTAAGTGGACTATTATGAATATTGTAAATTAATTTATAATGATAAATAAATGATATTTTAAGCTAATAATTGATCAGTGATATCGAATTTATAAAATAAAAGTTAGTAACTTTTGCAATTTTTGGCTGGAAAAATCAGTATTTACACGGAGAGAAAATTATGGTAACAGTTACAATATATTATGGGAATGGTTCCCATACTGCATGGTAACCGGATTTTTTTTCAAATGTTGATTATAGGAACGGCAGCCATATATATTATGGTAATCATTCCAATAATTATGGGTATAATTCCCATATGGTATCGGAATAGTTCCTATGGAATCATGGTAACCGTTACCATGTAACTATGATAATGGTTACCATAATATTATGGTAATCGTTACCATAATATTATGGTAACGGTTACCATAATATCATGGTAATAATTTCCATACATTATGGGAATGATTACCATAATATTATGGTAACCATTACCATAATATGATGGTTATGTTTACCATAATATTATAGGAATAGTTACCATAATATATAGGGCTTATTCCCATACACACTTAGAAACCATTACAATGTGGTTATAGGATCGGTTACTATTTGCTTGTGGGAACTATTCCTATGAGTATGGTAATCATTACCATGATTCTTTCACATGCGATATGGAAACTGTTACCATAATGATAGGAATTGTTCCCATACTTATGGAAACTTTTCCCAGAAAGTATGGGTCTATATCCCATAATCCTAAGTAATCATTACCATAACGGTATGGGATGATATTTCATAAACGTACTAGGAACAGTTACCATAATTTTCTCTCCGTGTAAGATACCAATTCTTAATTTGACTAATCATTACTTTTTAATAGATTATGCCATAAATTAATTAACTTTCACTAATAAGTCACGTATTATACCGAAAAGTAATAATGTTTACTTACTTTTTGAAATAATTGATAGTAGTTTTTAGGAATCTATAAAAATTAATAAACTACTTTGCTTTAAACACATAATAGTACTAATTATTGATAACAGATTCCACTTTTTACTATTATTTATTAATTTCTAATATTCTGTTTTTTCCGTGTGGAAATTATGAAAATATCGCTATATCATTAGTGAAAATCATTTATTTGCTAGTGAAAATTATAGATCTAAATTTATTAGTGAAGATTCACTAATTTGTTGTTGAAATACACTGATTATGAAATGAATACTGCTTCACTAACGTAGTTAGTTTTCTCTAATTCATGTTGAGAGAGTAACCTTGTACTACAAGAGCAACGGTAAAAACCAGAAGTAAATAATTCAAAATAAACAAATATAAAATAGATCGAAAAAAATATATATATATTTTTATTATTTCAAATAAAATACATGCATTCGTAGTGAATAAATAATTTTGAATTATATGCTGTAAGAGGAGTAAACAATTAAGCAATATTACCTTCTTACTCATGTCGTGAATTGGTTGCTTATAATTAACTTAAAATTAAAAATGTTAAGCGTGACTAAACCTATACGAATATGGGATACACGATATATTAGAATGCACGAAAGTCTGCGTGCGGGATACGACATATTAGAATATTTATTTAAAAATACTAAATAAATAATTTGACCTCTAAAATTTTTACATAAGCTGCACATTATTACAATGATTCCATTTTTCAAAAAAAGTGAAAATGTCAAATTTTGTGGGATACGACGTATTGGAATGGCAGTATTGATTTATCAACTTGGAGATTTTTATTGTTTGAAATTTTAAACTTTACGGTATAAGTTTTAATTTTTACCATAGTCAGTCTAACAAATATCATCCTGCCAATGAAAATATACAATTCAAGATAATAATTTTTACTATTGGAAATTTTGAAGATTATATGTTTATCCTGTATTCTTCATCTTCGGTCATCAGTATATTTTAATAGATCACTTATATATTTTAACATTGTACCTTATAACACGGAGAAAAAATTATAGTTACTGTTCCTAGTACGTTTATGAAATATCATCCCATACCGTTATGGTAATGATTACTTGGGATTATGGGATATAGACCCACACTTTCTGGAAAGGTTTCCATAAATATGGTAACAATTCCTATCATTATGGTAACAGTTCCCATATCGCATGTGAAAGAATCATGGTAATGATTACCATACTCATAGGAATAGTTCCCATAAGCAAATAGGAACCAATCCTATAACCACATTGTAACGGTTCCTAAGCGTATATGGTAATGGTTACCATAATATTATGGGAATGGTTACCATAATATTATGGTAATAGTTACCATAATATTATGGGAATAGTTACCATAATATTATGGGAGTGGTTACCATAATATTATGGGAATGGTTATCATAATATTATGGTAATAGTTACTATAATATTATGGGAATAGTTACCATAATATTATGGTAATGGTTACTATAATATTATGGGAATAGTTACCGTAATATTATGGGAATGGTTAGCATAATATTTAGAAATTATAATAATTTTTTTTTTGTAATAAGCGTTTTTTTTGTATATTTAATCTTTTTGTGAAACTATATTACAATAAAATATTATTTTTGGTCAGATAACAATTAATTTGTAAATAATAATAATAATAAATAACTTCATAATAATTTACACTGCAAAATTCTTTAGAAAAAAAAAAATTATTATAATTTCTCAATATTATGGTAACCATTCCCATAATATTATGGTAACCATTCCCATAATATTATGGTAACTATTTCCATAATATTATGGTAACGATTACCATAATATTATAGTAACCATTACCATAAGTACATAGTAACGATTACCATAATTATATAGGAACTATTCCGATACCATATGGGAATTATACCCATAATTATAGGAATGGTTACCATAATATACATGGGTGCCGTTCCTATAATCAACATTTAAAAAAAAAACCGGTTACCATGCAGTATGGGAACCATTTCCATAATATATTGTAATTGTTACTATAATTTTCTCTCCGTGAATATACAAAATAAAATATACAACAAAATCACACCCGGGTGCCGCAGTAATATTTGAAACAATAAAAAGTATTGAGAATTCGAGTAAACTTTAATTTTTTTAACTTCCCGCTACGAAAATCGACGATTTTCAAAAATTTCGGGAAGTTATTGTTTTCACCCCGATTTTTGAAAATCGAGTTTTTATCAGATGTCGACGTTTTGAGGTCCTAGGAAGCTATTCTGACTATTTTCAGAATGATATCCGAGTGTGTGTATGTGTGGGTGTGTGCGTGTGTGTGGGGTGTGTGTGTGTGCATGTAAACTCTTGGTAACTCTTTACTAATGGATCGATTTGGATGGTTAAGGCGGCAATCGAAAGAGCTTGGTGGCCATCAACTTTCCTGAAAATTTTAGAACATTTGATCAAGGAGACTCAAAAATATTTGCAAATTACGAAAAAAAAAAATTTTTTTTTTTAATTTTTTATTGATTTCTCTGAAACGAGTAGAACGATCAACTTCAAAATCTAATCAGCTCTAGAATTTGATAAAACGCGTCGATTGCTGCTTTTGCCATCTCAATCGGTTAATTTGTTCGAGAGATATCGCGGGAGAAAGAAATGGTACAAAACAGTTATTTGCGAATATCTTTAAAATAACTTAACTAAACAACTCCCAAATTTAATCAGCTCTAGAATTCAATGAAACACGCCGATTGCCACCTTAAACGTCAAAATCGGTTAATTAGTTCAGAAGATATCGGCATTGAAAAGTTAAAAAAATAACATTTTATGTTTTTTTTTTCCGGATAAATCATAATATAATGTACTAAAATGAAAATATACCAACTTTTCTATTTTATGGTTTCTTTCGATCATCATATAAATGTTATCTAACTTGTTTTTTAGTTTAAATCATATTATCAACAAAACAATGCAGTTTTAATATTTTTCTCAGATATTTCATCTTTCATTGTTTCTTACATGAATCAAAACTTATATAAATCTTGATTTTGATCTGTGACATTAATTTTTGCCTCAATACACTTATTTTATTGAACATAATCGGGAATTAAATTTTAAAAACCACTTCTTCATTAATGATTTTCGATTTTTAAATTTTCAAACTTTAGCATAAAACGTAACTTGTTACACTGAGAGAACACTGAGAGAAAAAATCGGTTTTCTGAACTAAGAAATCGTAGTTCACAGACGACTCAGCTAAACTAAATCAGTTTCAGTAACTAATACACCATAGTAAAGTGATCTACGACTACATAGTCATTCTTACTATTTTTAGTTACATATACTAAGATAAAGTTAACATAATTATAATTTATATTGTAGTAAATAATTTATTCTTAGTCCAATGAGCAATAAGATTATAGTGATGTTAATAATGTACACTTAGTTCTTCAGATCATTTATAATTGTAGGAATAAGTATTTGTGTCTAGATGTACACACTAGAAAATCGAACTTTCTGAGAATGTACTGATTTGACTTATTGTAACTAAATATTTATAGTTACCATTTCCATGATTTAGTACTACAAGAAATAAAATTATTTAATTTAGCGATCTGTACTGCAGATTTTGGTTCATTATTACTGGATTTTTTTTTATTTACTAGCCAATATTTACGTGACAAATTAAGAAATTTTTTTTCTTTCACATTGAACGTACTTGATATTTTTTTATTATAACAAAAATTATTTTAGGAAACATTAATGTTTTCATGTAATTTAGTATATATTATATTACAATCAAAAATGATTCTTGTCACTCTGTCGGATAACAGAGAAGTATTTATGCCAGGATCGTTCTCAAGCTTGGAATATAATACTTCTGAAATAAGTTTCTTACCAGGGACACTATACAAAAAGTGGGCGCGATCTGGTGGCGAGCACCAAACTACTCCCGCTGCTGTTGCTTTGTTCTGGTGACTTTTATCTCTTAGTTTAAGCAACTTTTTTGTTTTGGTTGGAGCATAAAAAATTCTTGCGTTAAATAATAGTACTCATTGCGATAAATTTTATATTCTTCAAACAAAAAAGTGCAGATTGTTACAAAAACTCATATATTTTGCTTCAAAAAATATCTAATATTAAGAAATAAAAACTTTTGTAACAAGTAAAAATTCTTCGCTTTAAGCATAAGAATATGTTAACTTGAGAAAAAATATTTGAATTAAAAATAAAAATTTCAAGATAATTATTTATTTTCATAACTTAATTCTAGTAGCTTTATTTACTATAAGTATTTTATTGAAAAGCATCAAAATTTAAGTATTGTTAAACATAAAGTAATAATTATTGGTAATATTAAATATTTATTAATGTCATTACTTTCATATAATTAATACAAATTTAGTGTATAAATCAGGTAAACTATTCGCTATGAGTGTGACTGCAGCGCCAGACAAAATATGAACTACGGGAGGCTGTCAGAGTATGTTTTTATACGTATGTCAATAGCAAGAAACATAAAAATAAATAAATATTATAAATAATAGTAAAAAAAAAAGTTGTAAAAAATATGTGACAGTTTTATAGTAATTGCAGTTTTGTTTTTTAGCTAAACGGACCATCAATAAGTAAGTATAATGATAAAAAATAAAAAAGATTGCAGTAAGCATTTAGGTTAAGTTGTTTAAAATTCATATCAAAGTCAAAATATGATACTAAGGAAAAAATCAAAATGAAAAATAAATAATTAAATAATAACAAAATAAATACTTTCACGTGTACTTGCTTACAATTTCAGTAATCATAGCCTCCCGTAACTCCGAAAGTAACCACTGCAAACGCTTCAGTCAATTTGATTTCCTCTACCATGGCTTCACTCAGAGCGAATACATTTGTGATCAAGTGAACAAAAGTTTTAGTTATCACGATTAGAAGATTATTTTCATAGTATCTATAACTTTTATTCTGTTCTAAGTTCATATTTAAATCAACTAGTAAGATTAAATGAAATGGATGAAAAAAAATTAGTCTCGTTGTCTAGTAATATATTTATTACTTTCAATATAATATTATTAATAAAGTTATTATATCGAGTCATTCATGAATAATACAAAATTCCAAAAATGTTGAGCATCAAAAGAGGTACTTGATACTCGGTCGTACAACAGGGGAGTATTGGTACCGGAGTCGCTCTCAAGTTTAGAATGTATTACTTCTGAAATAAGTTTCTTAACAGGGACACCTCAGAAGGTAGGCGCTATCTAGTGGCGAGCACCGAACTATTCCCATTGCCGTTGTCTAGTACCGACGACTCCTTCATTCTCTGTTTATATTTTTTCTCCCAAGAAATTTTTCACTCGGTTTAATCAATTTTTTTTCTTAGTTGGAGCATACGAAAATTCTTGCGTTAAAAAAATAGTACTTATTCCGAGAAATTTAAGTTCTTTTTGTCAATTCAACAAATATTTTTTGGATCCAAAAAATTTTCGATAAAGTAAATAATTCAGTTTAATTCACGAATAATTTTTGCAGAAAGCACAGCTAAAGAAATCATTCGATTTTTGTTAAATTAGATTGAACAAGATATCAACAAGTATTCATTGTTGATTTAAATTAAATATGAAGTTAAAGACTTTATTCTGTGCCGCTTAGATACAAGTTAAATATTTTGACCTTAAAATTTTTTACTGCAATAAGTATATACTCACTGCACTGTTTTTACAGATGAAATCCGTCATTCGGCGGATATAATAATCAAAGACAACGATTTTCGATTTAGTTTAATGCGACACAAAAGAATTTTCATCCGTTTTTCACGAAAATTGTGATTTTTTTTTCCAAACAATTAATTTAAAAAACTTGTAACGGTTAAATTATAAAGTTTAAAAATAATTGGATAACATTATTTGATGGGATAATAAAATCATCTACAAAAAAGTTCCTAAATTTTTGTTTTGTTACATACAACAAAATTTTCGTATGGAACTAAAAAAAAAAAATATCGATTTTATTTTTCACAGTCTAATATATGGAGAAGAGAGGGGCAAAACGGGGTACTTAAGGAAATAGTAAGTTTTTGGGAACTTAAATACGTTAAATAAACTTTTTTTTTTTTTTTAATATTTGTAGTAAAAAAAAAAAATTTTCAGCTGCCGTGAAAAAAAAATTAGTATCAATTCCGATGATTTAAATAAGTATTCAATCACTAAATAAATAAATCGTGAAAACGTCAATTTTTGTTCAAATGAGTCATTGTAAAATAATTGAAGCAACAACCGAGTTGTAGTTCTTTTTTGAATTTTTATAGTTAATCTAGTTATGAGCAATCATTAGTTTACTTATAATAATTGTAATCAAACAATTCATAATGCTACGTTGTTTTGTTTCATTAATACCAATTCGTTTAGTTAAATTAATTATATAGTGCAATAGAGCTTTAACTAAAAAATTTTAGTTTTAGCAATTAACTCGATAGTTAGAATAATTATTTAATATTAACTATGAATCAACACTTACCATTGAAACAATTTTTTAGTTACTTGAACTAACGAAAAAGTTGCTGTAATTACTTAAAATTTATGTAATTTTAACTACATTTCAGTAGTTGCGATAAAAAATTTTAATCACTATCAAATTTTAGTAGTATCAATAAATTTTATTATGTTTCAGAAATTAATAAATAGTTAATATTACTATCAAAAATAGTATTAGGAATTAATTTTAAATAGTTGAAGCTTTTTAGTTAACATGACTATCGACTTTTCTCTGAGTGTAGAGCTTGAAAAGATCATAAAAAAACAATTGCATGTCACAGCATTTTCAAGCTCGAAAAGCTCGAAAATATGTCCACACTAATGTTTTCGAGCTCCTTGAGGTCGAAAACAGCGGGAAGTTTTGGGGCTGGCCCGCAGGGCCAACCGACGCCCAGATTTTTTTTTTCGTGCGGGCGTGCTATCATATAAATACTAATACAGTAGAGATCCAATTTAATCATCAAATTTGTGTCTGAAATCTATAGAAAAAATCGGTCTGTCGGTTGACCCTGCGGGCCAGCCCCAAAACTTCCCGCTGTTTTCGACCTCAAAGAGCTCGAAAACATTAGTGTAGATATATTTTCGAGCTCTTCGAGCTCGAAAATGCTATCACATGCAATTGTTTTTTTACGATCTTTTCAAGCTCTAACAAGTTACCTGTTATGCTGAAGTTTGAAAATTCAAGAATCGAAAATCATCAATGAAGCGGTTTTTAAAATTTAGATCCTGATTATGTTCAGTAAAATAAGTGTATTGAGGCAGAAATCAATGTCAGGGATCAAAATCAAGATTTAAATAAGTTCTGACTCATGTAAGAAACAATAAAATATGAAATATCCGATAAAAATATTAAAAAGTACGTTTTATCGATTTTTTTGTTGATAATATTATTTAAACTAAAAACCAAGTTCGATGACATTATATGATCAAAGGAAACCATAAAAAAGATGAGTTGGTATGATATCAGGCACATTTTAGTGCGTTATATTATGATTTATCAGGAAAAAATAACATAAAATGTGATTTTTTTAACTTTTCAACCCCGATATCTTTTGACCTAATCAATCGATTTTGATAGTTGACGTGGCAATCGGCGCGTTTTATTGAATACTAGAGCTGATTAAAATTTGAAATCGATCGCGTCAGTCGTTTCGAAAATATTTAGAAAAAACCGTTTTTCACCATTTCTTTCTCCCGCGATAACTCTCGAACGAATTATCTGATTTTGATGTTTGAGGTAGCAATCGACGCGTTTTATCGAGTACTAGAGCTGATTAGATTTCGAAGTCGATCGTATGAGTCGTTTTTGAGAAATCAATAAAAAACTAAAAAAAAAATTTTTTTTTTTTCGTAATTCGCCAATATTTTCGAGTCTATTCGATCAAATAATCTGAAATTTTCAGGAAAGTTGAAGGCCAACAAGCCAAAAGTTACAAAGAGTTTACATACACACACACACACACACACACACACACACACACACACACACACACACACACACACACATACACACACTCGGACATCATTCTGAAAATAGTCAGAATAGCTTCCTAGGACCTCAAAACGTCGACATCTGATGAAAACTCGATTTTCGAAAATCGGGGTGAAAACAATAACTTCCCGAAATTTTTGAAAATCGTCGATTTTCTTAGCGGGAAGTTAAAAAATACGATCAAAACAGGCCTGAAATTCTGACTCGGGAAAATCTACCTAAATATGCGTTACTGAGTATGCAATGTAATCATTACTAGGCTCGTAAAGTAATATCAACTATACTTTTTAAATCGCATAGGAATATTCACTTTAAATTTCTCTCCGTGTAGTTGCTATTCTGGCTCTTTCCGGATGGACGTCTGCGCGCGCGTGTGTGTGTGTGTGGGAGGGGGTCTCTTAATCATGAGATGCAATACTGATATTCTAATATCTGTGATTTTTACCAGTTTCGGAGATAGGGGAAGACCGAAACACAACGAAGTCTTTTAAGAATTATCCAATAAAAAACATATTTTCTTGTCTTTATTATGTTTTCGTAAATTTGATATATTTGCCAAATTTTAGAGCGATACGAAATACCTGGGACACGGTGGACCCCCAAAAGTATATTGGAAAAAATGAAAATTAATTTATAATCGATAATGTGGCATCTTCACAGCGTTTGCCACAAAATTGTTACGGACCCGATTTTTAAGTTATCGATTTTCGAATACTGAATGTATCGCTTTCTGAAACTATCGATTCATCCCTTTTTACCCCCTGGAAGGGTGTTAGTACCCTTTATAAAAAGGGATATCGCACCCCTTTACTTATAAAAAAATCTACTACCAATAAAAAAGGCGCATACTAAAAAAAACCTCAACTAGTTTTCTAACAATATTATATTTATGTTTTTAGTATAAAATTTCGTGAGTGTTAAATTTTGTTTTTCACCTATTTTACTCGAATTAAATACTTTTTTGAACGAGTCATTTTATTTACTACATTTATGAACTTTAATTAGTTAATTACTATAATTTTTTTATAGAAATTATAATAACACGATCGATTTTTAAATTTACAGAAATATTCTTGCTGTGTATTTTATATCAGTAAACTGAAGCTTGCAAGCTTTACCGTTTTTATCTTACGTTATTGGTGGAAAAAGTTCTTTAAGGGATGCTGAAGGTAGTAGCCGATTGGCTAGTCAGCTATCCCGAATTCACAAGTTTCCATTGAAAGGGTAGCTCAGTTTAGTAGAGAGCTCTTGAGTCGTAACTTCACTTTTTATTTTTAGAAAACGAATTATATTTTTTAATTTATCCAATTATTTTATTTAAGCCCAGTATAATTTTAGGTACCGTATTCATTATTATCCAAAATTTTAATCGTGTGTGAAGATTTGAATTGTTGTATCTATAATGTGAGTTTTTTCTTTTAATTAACTTCATATTGTTTAAAAATACGCATAATTGTTTCGAGTGTTATTATCCACTTCCAAATGAGAACTAAAATTTTTAAGCTATTTGAAAAGTTTCTTTATTCATAACTTCGTTGGAAAATTTAATTTCAAAAAAGTTTTAGTCATCACTAAAGTTACTTTTTATAATTTATTCATTACTATTAAAATAATTGTAAAATGTTAAACAAGTTTATGTATATATATATATATATATATATATATATATATATATATATATATATTTATTTCTTAGTTTTTCATACGTACTAATAAATAGTATTTTACTAGTAGTTTTTTGTCATATTTCATGATGTTTTTCCAGAACATTAACTTCATTTAATTTTTCAAATACTTTCTGATTGTAAAAATAAAAAAAAATCACTAAAAAACACAGCACTGTTCTATCGGGTAGAAATACTAAATGAAAAAAAAAAAAAAAAAAAACATAATAAATAAAACGGTCTTAGCTAACATCTGTGCAAGGGTTGACAAAAATCTAAAAATGAACATTGTGTACCCTTTTTTATAGTTCACCCTTTTATTCACCCCTTTAGCCATCATAGAATCCCTAAAAAATCTAACAAAGCATCTTAAATAAAGTCATTTTTACACAATTCTCGATTTTATTCGTTGTAAAAATTATTTAAAAGATAAAGTACTTATTATATACACGCAAAAAAATGAATTATAAAAATTAGTAATTGATAAGTAAAAATTCAGAATGTGGTCACAATTTAATATCATTTTAAATAATAATTTCGTGGTTTTATTGAATATATTATAATAATCTTAATTTAAGTATTGAAATTCAAAGTTTATATGAAAATAAATCATGTTAAAAGTAATAGAAATTACTGTTTGGTAGATAAAAAAATGAAATTATAATAATTTAACGTTTCAGCTTCAATATTCGATGTTTGGAACATTTAAGTTTATAGTAAAAAAGGAAAAAAATATTCAGTATGATAAATAAAATTATCAATGTCGAACAATTGATTTTATGTACAACGGTATATAATTATTACTTTCTTCAAATTGTCAAAGAGTATATCTTAAGCGCATCAGTTTTTACAGTTTGAAACAATAAAATTTTACTTGAGTTTGTAAACTTTTAATGTAGGTGAAAGAATTAACCTAAAGTATGACTGATGCGCGACTATTTCTATATGGCAAAATGACGTATTTTATCATTTCAAACAATAAAATTTAAAGACCAAAAGTAACTATTTTTTTTTCATATCAATATATTTTAAAGAATCATTCTTATACTTTTTCGCTTTTACTATTATATTATTTATGAATTACTTTCTTTGATGTGGGTTTATTGTTCAAACAATAAAAATGAATTGAAAATCCGAATAAAACTTATCATTTATTTTTTTTGCGTGTAACGTTCGAAAAGTTTATATCAAATTTTCTTCAAGCTGCTAACCAACATCGGTTGAAATTATTTTATTAAGATTTGGATATTGCAAATATTTTTTTTTATTCGAAAAGGGTGTGGCTTCATTCAAGAAATATATATTCGTTTCATCAGATGCTCGATCATTCGCGGTTCTGAAAACGGCGCTCGTGGGTGGAGCTTATTTTTCTTTGCGCTTTGCATCTTTTTGAGTTGATGAGAAGAATTTGTCAGAGTTACATTAGCGTTTAAAGGATAACAGTGTTAACAAACATCTAAATTTTACAATTTAAATTATTCATTTTGTTTAGGAAGTCATACAGTATAGAAATAAAAGTTATTATTAACAGAAAATCTCTATTGAATCTTCGCACACTTGAAATAATTTTCTTTATTTATTCAATTTCTTAGCATTTTTTTCTCAATTTAATAAAAACAAATTATATTATTGAATGAGAAATATGAAATAATTTCGTTTGCATTAGTTTCATTCGATGAGCTATAAAAACAACTAAAAAAGCTGATAAAATTGGTTTTACAGATTGTGACTACACATTATTAAAAATACTAAATTGTGTATTTAATTAAATAAAATGATTGAAAATTAAAAAAATATTGAAACAATAAATACGAGTGTTAAATTACAAAGTTATAATACAAGTATGGGAACAAATGGCGTCAAAATGGATCTTATAAAAAAACTTAACCAAAAAAAAAAAAAAAAAAAAAAAAAAACATCTGATGGTGAATAAAACTAACTGTAAGTATTATTAAATAATTGTGGTTTTTCTAACCTCAAAGTTAAAATAATACAATTATTTTGCCAAAATAGTCATTTTCATTAATTGCATATTCATGCTTTTGTACCGTCGGACTTAGATAGTACCAAAATTTTGCATGCGGGATTATTTTGTTATACTATTAAATAGTTTTTTATTTATTAAAAATTAATAAATAAATCTAATTATAAGATATGATAGGTGTACTACTTAATAATTCTTAAAAATTTTAAGCGATGGTGTTATCTGTAGTATTTTTTATTTTTAACTTGTTGAAACTCGGTGATCATCATGATGTTGCTAATATTTGTTATTCATTCGAATGAGTATGTATTAGGGTGGTCAAAAAAAACCGAATATTTTTTTTTTCGAGTCTCTTATGAAAATTTGTTGGCTTAGGATGTTTTAGGAAGCCTCTCCAAAAATCAGCTCGATAAAAAATTTTCAAGAGGTCGCTTACGAATTTTGGAAAATAACAAAAATGATTGAAATTCGGATTTTCTACTTCTAAATTTTTTTTTTTGTCGTGGCAGCAATAGTTTATATTTATCAAATTATGTCTATGCTGAAAATTTCAGCCCAAAATTTAAATATTTGAACGGCGCTTAAGAATTTCGAATATTAACTGATAATATGTAACTAATACTATGAATCAGTTTTTGTATTTTTTTATAACTCAATTCATTTCACTAAAATATAACTTTTGCATAACCAAAAATATACAGGAGAGTCTTAAATAATAGAAGTTAATAAGTTTTGAATAAGCGAAAAAAACCTAAAAATTGAATAAAAAATTAAAAAAGTATGTCAATAACTTATTATTTCTATTTCTCGGGTTATTTCATTCATTGTGATGCACATTCATGGTGAAAAAATCGAGAAGCTTTATTATTAATATTCAAGGGTCGTTCGAAAACGTTCAAAAGACAACACTCGAGACAAAGGCGAGGTTTAAATGTTTAAATTTTGGGCTTCAATTTTCAGCGTAGTCATAATTTCACAGTAAATAAACTATTGCTGCCATAAGAAAGAAAAAAATTTGAAATAAAAAATTCAAATTTCGATCATTTTACGTTACAATTATTACCCAGGCTTGGGCCAAGACTGGGTAACCTAGTCTAGGCCATCCAATGGCCAGCCAGACTTGGGCCAAGGCTGGGTAACCTAGTCTTGGCCGTTACAATGATTACCCGGGCTTGGGCCAATGTAGGATTACCCAAGTTTGATTATACCTATGGTTTAATAAGTAGATCATATTAAAGTATCAGTTCAACATTAGTAGGTTCATCTAGTAGCTATCGTTCGGACCCAGCAATCGGAAGGTCGGCAGTTCGCGCCCGGAACCCAGCAGAATTTTCACCGAGTTTTTTTCACATCATTTACTTCCTTTAGATAGTTCAAACATAAATGATCATAAATTCTACAAGGTTAATAATAATAAATTTTTTTTTTAATTAAATTTATCCGTTTCCTCGATTCAGGGTGGCCACAAAGAAATGATTTCAAAATTCCCTGATATTTCCCGGTTTTCCAGTAAAGTTTCTCAAATTTTTCCTTGATTTTAAAATTTTACTCTTATCATTTAGATATTCAAAGTTTTTATTATATTTTCATTTTCAATAATTAAATTTGATAATTAAATCATGCGAGAAACCATAAAAAAGGCAATAAAATAAATTAATATTGCCTACTTTGGATTATTCCATGTTAAACATGTGTAAGTTAAAATATTTAATAAGAAATTTTATGATTTAAATAAATTCAAAATACACTGGTTACAAAAATTAAGGGATACTTAAAAAATTTCAAATTTTTTAGTAATTTTCGACAGTTTGTAACTCGAAGGAAAATGGTCGTACAACAAAAACAAAAAGTCAAACTGTAGCTTCAAGGGTCTAGTTTTCTGATCTAGTCTTGAAATTTTTTGATTATGCACGGTTCTGGAACAATCATAAATCAATAATAATTATCGCAAAAAATTTATTGAAGCTCGCAGACCGTTTTTAAGACGAGCAAAAATTTGGTAAATTTCTTTTTCGAGAATTTTCTTAGGATTACTTCGGAACCGCACATAATAAAAAAATTTTGAGACCTGATCAGAAAATTAGAAACTTGAAGCTACAATTTGCCTTTTTTGTTTTTGTCGTACGACCATTTTTCTTCGAGAGAACCTGTTTAAAATCACTTGAAAATTTGAATTTCTTTTAATATCCTTTAATTTTTATAACTAGCGTAATATTGGAAATTTTTTAAATTTTGAACTGTCACAATTTTATTCCCGGATACTTTTCGAAATTCCCTGACATTTCCAAGATATTTCCCGGTTGCATTAAATTCCCTGATAATTCCCGATATTCCCATGTTATGTCCAGACAGACATAACATATATCTCAGTCCCTTATTTCGAGTCCAGACACTGAAGTCCTCTACTCGGGTAACGGGGACCACGTTATTAGGTGCCGAGCATGAATATGGATAGGAGGAGTGTATATGTTCTTGAATTAAACAATAAAAAATGTCAGGACTTACTACTTCTATTGGTTTATTTGACAATTATTCTGAAGATATACAAGTCGATGATGACCACAATTATCGGTGGTGGCTGGACAAGACACTCGGACGTTTCCCGGTTTTCGCTGCTGCTACTTGGCGGCGAGTAGATTGGAGGTGGGTTACGTTGCTGCGGATGCTTAACTGGTTCTCTTGGCAATTTCACTTATCACCTCACTTTTGATTAATTTACGGTTGCGCTCCAATGAAAGATTATTATTGATTGTCGAATTTTCAGATGAAAATGAAGTAGAAATATTGAAGCTGGAATTTAGTATAATTGACTGAGCTTGGCTTAGTTTCTCCGAGCAATCGAATCTCGCAATAACCGAATTTACTCCGAAAAATTATTTCGTAAGTTAATTGATACACGAAACGACCGAGAAAAGTTCATGAAAGAATTTATAACAACTTGGTTATAATGACGGGAACAATTTTTTTAATCTTGAAAAGAATGATAAATTATTTAAAAAAAATGGATTTTACCGAAACGTTGATAAAATTTAGAAAAAGGATCTAATCGAAAAAAAAAACTAGAGTGTGGGCAGACTTTTCGTGACAACTGATGGCTCCTTATATACTCTCGGAACTGAGTAACTACCGGGAGATAATTTTTGGACAACCAGGGCATTAGAGCTTTTTGAGTCGTGATAAGGGGGCATAGGTGGTCCCATTTTTAAGGGAACCAATATGTCTCAACTCGGTTGTGAGTAGGTGTAAAACCTGGCCCCTTGATAAGGGAGATAGATGAATAGTTTACTTGAAATTAAAAAAGATCCCGGGTCGAAATATTTGGTCTGATTTTAGTCTAACTGCACTGCATTTGGACTAATTGGTCTGTATTTGAACTAGTTGATCTTTTTTCGATCGTTTATAAAAATTTTAAGCTGTTTTTGATCTGCTGTTTTAAAAAACAATTGCGATACAGAAGGACAAAACTAGATTAATTCTGGAACTTAGAAAAATTTTGGTTCTGAAATTGTGCAAGTACAAAACTAGATTAAATCGTAGACTTATAATAATTTCATTTATGTCTAGAAAAAATTTATAAAAAGTATTTTAAGATCTGAAATGAATTTTTTTTTGTTTACTATTTACTTAGTATCTTTTGTTTGAAAATGTCGGCAGTTAATGATTATTTGACAGCTATATTTTTTAGTTGTCTTGATAGAATATTAATAATATTTAACGAAAGTAGTAAAATTGCCGTTAAAATCTCAACGAAAATTTCGTCAATTCACTGAATAACGTCGAAAAATATTCTGACATTAAAAACCGTATCAAAATATTCCTCTGTGACATTGTAATACGAAATAGCAACAGCACGTTTTAAATATCAAGAAAATTTAAATAATTCTCTATATCTAGATGTTCCCGAACCACTTTCCATGAGCAGTAAGTTTAATTGAACTTTATTCATTCTTGTTATTTTTAATAAATCATGTAGTAATTAATTTTGTCCATAAATGGAAATATTAATTTTTTTTGTCACGTGATTTTTTTTTTCAAATTAAGATTACTCAGTGTCGCACAATCTTTGAATTTCTTAGAATAATCCATTTTTTAATGGCAAGGTTTTTCACCAATTATTCTTTAAATTAAGATTCTCTTTCATTTTGAATATAAACTTATAATAGTAAATTTCTGTATTTATGAAAATATCTAACAGATGATGATAAGGAACTGAATGAGTTGGAGGTAGAAGAAGCCAGAGGAAAATAGTTGATTTTTCTTAGAATGTATGAACAAAGAAAGTCTCAGTTACTAGGATGCACTATCAGAAAAAAAGGAGGAGGCTGAAGTTAATTTTTTTTTAAGTAATGTTTATATGTTAATTGAGGCTAATTTATTTATTAAATAAATATTATTTTATATCAATGTGTAAAAAAATATCAAAATTTCATTCATTTTTTGTTTTTATTATTTATCATTATAATTATAAAAACAAATTTTAATCTGTTTTTGATCGAATATAGATCAAAATCAGACTAAAAATAATAAACAGAAAAAGTCGGATTTTGATCTAGATTAGAATAAAAACAGACTAAAAATGATTGAAAATAAGTCTGAAAATAGTCTATATAAGGAATAGTAAGGGCAAAACTAGATTAAAATTTACATATTAATTAAATATAAATAAAAAATAAAATTTGATAAAAATAACTTACAATTTTTAGTTGATTAAAAACAGATCAAATTTTTCTACCCGGGATACAAGTTACAAGGAGGAGAGAAGTAGGTGGGCCCCAAATTTATACTTGCTAGAAATTTGGAAGAGGCGGGATAAGGCATTACAAGATAGGGTAACGAGAAGGTGGACGAAGTAATAGGTGAGATTTTCTTTGTTCTAGGCGGAATAGGAGAAGTGTATGATAATTGCGTAGAGTAAGATATGTAGCTAGGCCAGGGGGGGGGGGGGGGGTTAGGAGCTATCGATAAGCTCTTGGATGAATTCTTATCTTGTGAAGACAAGACTCGCGGCTGCCAGAGCTGGTAACAATGGCTACTGTGGGCATCGTTATTTATAAGAGATTCTTTATTGTAATCTCGGTTTTATACTCGAGTTTACACAGCTGCCTTTTTGTTGGGTAACGTCTTCTCATAATTCAGAGAATCGGTACCGCGGTAACGTTATAATTTATATATTTCAACATTGAAACGCGGAGTAGCTGTTATCTGTAGCTTGAACAAAGCGTTGTAGAGAAAAGAAAAAGAATAGTACATACTGAGTTTAAATTTTATAAAAAACCGGATGCTACTGAGCCTCGGTAAACATGGGGTATTTAGGTGATAACTCACCGCGGGTAAAAGAACGCAGTTGAGAAATTTGGTTGCCGTAATGATTTGATTTATTCACATTCCGGAAACAACAGACGATCGCCTCATGCAGTTATACCCGTATAATCGAATGGAATAATCTTTCATTGTAAGCCCGATGAAAAAAGATTTTGTCTAATCATATATGACCATACATAATTGTCTATATATAATCAGATCAAAAAATTGGTCAGATCTGATTATATATAATCATATATGATTATAGTCATTTTTAGAATCTCATTTAGAGTATATTTAAATTATTAATTAAGTAATTTAATTAGGATTGATTGTCTTTATCAATATAAATGTAGGTTAAATTTAAATAAAAAAAAAAAAATTACTGTCCGTTGACCACTATTTTACTACGAAGTCACCCGTCCAATCAATGTCCTACGCCGATGCTGCTTAACTTTGGTAATCGCTGGATTGTAGTCTGATCTTCTAGTCTGTTATGAACTTACAATAAAGAAAAGTTTATGGTATAACTTAACTCAAATAATCAAGTCGATACATCCAACGTAAATAATGCACCTAATGATGAATTTGATTTAGTACATAAATTACAATAGAATTCATTAGTTACATATAATCAAATCTATTCATCTATAAACTTATTAATATTCGTATATAGATCGATATCGATTAATACTTTTAAATTGCTGCCGAAACTATTAAACATTTTTTAAGTATTGGGGATTTAAGTTTGTTTGATAGTTGACAAAATAAAAATTTAATAACATTGATATTAGAAAATAGTCATATTATGTAATATATAAACAACTACACATAACTTTATATCAGTCATGTTTGATCAGATCCGATCATTTATAAACTTATTGTAAGGGTATGCCCTTGCTTCCCCGTACCAGGAAGTTCGAGCAATCTTCCTTGTCCGGCTGCTTTGATTATGAGCAACTGGGTTCTGAAATACCTAATATGACTGAGTACGCAGCCTGATTACAGGATAGAGGAAATGGTGTAATGAATTTATTCTGTAGTGTAATTCCTTTTATTATAATATTATTTTATTGATTCTATTAATGTTCTGATGATTTACAAACGTGATCTACTAAATATATGTTCATTTACATTAGGAAGAAAACTAAACAAACTATTGTACTAATGAGTAAATGGAAGATCCTGGGTCTGATCTCTAGAGTAATATAATCGATTTGAAAAATTTATTCTATACGATATCACTGCTAATTATGATTTTCCAGCTTAATGATTTATTTTAATCATTTATCAATGAAATTCCAAGATTTATATATAATGTTCAACATATTAAAAGAGAAATATAATTTTATAAAACTCTAAATATAAATAGCTTCGCGTTTGGCAAATTTATAATTAACGGCATGAAGACTTACATCGATGATCTCGTAAAATGCGTAGGACATCTTGAGCGTGGACTGCAACGTACTTGATTGACCCTTTGAAAATACTGTTGGTGACGACTCGACGTTATGGCACTGATTTTATTACATAGATTTAAAATTAAGTTTATCAAATGACTAGATTTTTACAACAAAGAAACTGACTAGACTTTTTCAATAAATTAACGGACTTTACAATACAACAAATGGACTAGACTTGACTAGTACAAAATATTGAATAGCAATGTGTGCTTAGTGAGCTGGAGAGTGTAGAGTAAGGAACTCACTAGGCGTCGTCAGCCCTTCTCTACACCTTCCAGCTGATTGCTAGATGCTAAGCGTATGCTACCTGCAAGCTAATTGTGTACTAACTGCATGCTAACTGAGTTCATTGCCAATTGCTAGCCCGTATATAGCCACGAAATTCGAGAAGAGGTCATCCACGTGACCTCGTCTGAACTTCCGTCTAGGATGTCTGGCACACTGATCCATGGGCCTCTTTCGGAGTCTCAGTAAACCGGGTAGCGAATATGCGTTGATAAGAGTAGTGTGTGAACTGACGGGCTCCCTGAAATGGCGCGACCGATTTGAGTAGTCAAACCTCTAGCTGCCACGTTACATTATGCGCAACTATACATGAATTTATATTAGCCATGTCTGATCAGATCTAATTATATATAGACCTATATCTAATCATATAAAGCTTCATGCATAGTTCCAGACATAATGTGATGGTCAGACATGATCAAATCAAATTATATATAACGTCATGCATAATTATTTATAGAGGTAGATATGATTATGTATAATCATACATAAATTGATATATAATTATGCATAATGATATATATTTTTATACATAATTATATATAATTAGGCAAAATCATTTTTTCCCGGATATATATAACCATATATACACAAGGTGGATCCGAAAATTCATCAAGTCTAATTATACTTCATTATGTATAGACCTATATATTATCAGATATGATCATATATAGACTCATATATATATATATATATATATATATATATATATATATATATATATATACATATATATATATTAGGGTGCTTCGTTTGAGATGACTATTTTTTTTTCTAAGTCCCGTGTCAAAATATCATTGTATACATTGAAATAAAACTTCTCACTAAAGAGGAGCTCTTAATTTTGATTCTAAGTACTCGCTAAATGAATTTGAAATTTTCCCATTTAATTAACACGTACATTTTAATTTTTTTATTTCAATTATCTATAGCTTCGCGGCATTTCAAGATATTTGATCGGCCATAGGCGGAAATCACAGAGGAATATTTTTTCTTTGAAAGTGCTTGTAGCTAATTTATGTTTTATTACCAGCCTCAACAGTAAAAAATCTTAAAGCCAATTTTTTCTCGAATTTCATGGTTTTTTTTTTTATTTTACTTGCAAACCACTAACTTTACGACAAAATTGTATCTGACTTTTTTGTAGGGAATTTTATTTCCTACAAAAAAAGTTATGCAGGACAATACCGTAAAACTAGTAGCTGTCGAGATAAGTCCAATGAAACACCTCAAAATTTGAGAAATCGCTGTTTTATCCAAGATTTGAGAAGCGTTTAACGACATCATCGCTGAAAACATATATAAGAAAACATGTATAAGAAGAAAATATAAAAATACATATTACACATCCACATGTAAGTATAAAAAGTATGAAACAATTTTTTTTTACTGAGAGAGGTAGTAATTAAATAGGCTTCCGATAGTCAAACAAGGGCATTTAAGTTAAGTTAAGATAAGACGAAGGAAGTGTAATAGAAGAGAATTTCGTCTAACATTCCGGGAAAAAATTTTTTCAAGAAATTTTATGAAATTTCATGAAGTTTCATAAAATTTGATAAAATTTTAACAAATTTTGAGAAATTATACTAATGAAATTTGGTGAAATTTTATAAAGTTTCATAAAATTTGATGCAATTATATATAATTTTATAAAAATTTATAAAGTTTTTATAATTGTTATTGAGATCCCAAGAAGTTATTGGTATGAAATTTTATATATTATTGTGGAATTTTAAAAAGTTTTACATAATTTTATAAAAGTTTATAAAATTTGAAAAAAACTTATGAAATATTATCAGAAACTGGGAGATAATTCTATGAAATTTCATAAAATTTTGCAATATTTTATATGATTTTGTAAAGTTTCATAAAATTTTGTGAAATTTCGTGAAAGGCCAAAAAACTTGGTTATTGTAAAATTTCATAAAGTTTCACACAATTTCAAAAATTTTTGTAAAACTTCATAATGTTTCATAAAATTTCATCAAAATTTACAAAATTTTACGTAATTGTTATGAAGATTCCAAGGAGCTCATGGTATAAAATTTTATACATTTTTTAAAAATTTTATGAAATTATATGTCTTATGTAATATAATAAAATTCTATAAAACTTCATGTGATTTTACATAGTTAAAGTTTTGACCTCACACGAAATGTTACAAAATTTTATGAAATTTCAATAAATTATGTTAAATTTTATGAAAATTATCTCTTGGTTTCTAATTGATTTTTAGAAATATTTTTTCAATTTCATAGTTCAATAAAACTACATAATTTCATGAAATTTCAAGAATTTTTAAAAATCAAAAAAAAGTTTTTACAATACTCCTTCGAATCTTTGTAGTAAGTATGTAAAATTTTTACGATATTTTATATAATTTTATGAAATTTTAAAAAAGCTTATGAAAGTTCATACCAATAAATCCTTGGAATCTTGACAACAATCATGTAAAACTTTATGAATTTTTCGGAAATTCTGTCTCCTTTTACAAAATTTTATGAAATTCTATAAAACCACGAAATTTCACAAAATTTTATCAAATTTCATAGAATATTATGAGAGACTTGAAATCGAAAGGACGTAGGTTCGAGCCCAGCAGTCACTAGGATTTTTTCGTCAATAAAAATTATAATTAGTCTGTCACCGTAATGTCTTCACCCATTAGATTAATGTCTAACATCTAATTGCAATTTTTTTTCAAAACCTAATATTTTTTTCGAAACATCAATGGTGACTGTAGTATTTTATAAAATTCCATGAAATTTTATACATTTTCATAAAATTTCATCAGGCCATTTTCAGCATATAATTTCATGAATTTTCATTAGTGAAATTTTATGAAATTTTATAAAATTTCATGAAAAACTTTTTTCCCGGGATTATAAATTTTTGATAATATATTAACCAGGATATATTATATATTTCTTTGGCCATAATTTTATGAAATCTTGGATAAAACAGCGATTTCTCAAATTTTGAGGTGTTTCATTGGATTTATATCGAAAACTACTAGTTTTACGGTATTGCCTTATATACAAAATATATACAAATACAATTTTGTCGTAAAGTTAGTGGTTTGCAAGTAAAAAAATCGGTCTGTCGGTTGACCCTGCGGGCCAGCCTCAAAACTTCCCGCCTATTTCGAGCTCCTTGAGCTCAGAAAATTGTTGTAGATACATTTTCTCTCCGAGCTCGAAAATACTTTTGTATGCCTTTGTTTTCGAAAGAAAACGTTTTTTACGATTTTTTTTCAAACGATATCTCTCGAACGAATAAACCGATTAAGACGTTCAAGGCGACAATCGACATGTTTTATTGAGTTCTATAACTGATTAAAATTTGAAATCGATCGCGTCGGTCGTTTCAAAAATATTCAGAAAAAACCATTTTTCTCTATTTCTTTCTCCCGCGATAACTCTCGAACGAATTTTCCGATTTTGATGTTTGAGGTGGCAAACGACGCGTTTTATTGAGTACTAAAGCTGATTAGATTTTGAAATGGATCGTATAAGTCGTTTTTGAGAAATCAATAAAAAACTAAAAAAAAAATTTTTTTTTTTTTTCGTAATTCGCAAATATTTTCGAGTCTATTCGATCAAATAATCTGAAATTTTCAGGAAAGTTGAAGGCCAACAAGCCAAAAGTTACAAAGAGTTTACATACACACACACACACACACACACACACACACACACACACACACACACACACACACACACACACACACACACACACACACACACACATACACACACTCGGACATCATTCTGAAAATAGTCAGAATAGCTTCCTAGGACCTCAAAACGTCGACATCTGATGAAAACTCGATTTTCAAAAATCGGGGTGAAAACAATAACTTCCCGAAATTTTTGAAAATCGTCGATTTTCTTAGCGGGAAGTTAATAAAAAAAACCATGGAATTCGAGGAAAAATTGGCTTTAAGATTTTTTACTGTTGAGGCCGGTTACAAAACATAAATTAGCTACAAGCACTTTCAAAGAGAAAATATTCCTCTGTGATTTCCGCCTATGGCCGATCAAATATCTTGAAATGCCGCGAAGCTATAGATAATTGAAATAAAAAAATTAAATGTACGTGTTAATTAAATGGGAAAATTTCAAATTCATTTAGCGAGTACTTAAAATCAAAATTAAGAGCTCATCTTTAGTGAGAGTTTTTTTTTCAGTTTGTACAATGATATTTTGACACGGGACTTAGAAAAAAAAAATATTCATCTCAAACGAAGCACCCTAATATATATATATATATATATATATATATATATATATATATGTATATATATATATTGTAGTATTTCAATTTATAATTAATATTACTTATGCACTACAATAATAACACACTTATATTAGAAATAAGAACACCACAATTAACAGCAGTAAAAGAAAAGCAAAGTGAGATATAGTTTATTGATATAGAGATGTATGCTGTTATGCTGCCAATATAAGACTGACTGACTTTAGTCGCGCATCTATATAAACAAGAGAAGAAGGCATTTGTTTTCTAGCTATTCAAATATTTTAAAACATCAGTTTCACATTCGTTACACTACCCCTTTCCCAATAAATTATCGTCCCGATAAAAAAATATGTTGGGTGAATCGAACTTAATTGAAACTAAAATCATTTACAATTTTGGTTCGATTTCGCTATGGTCCCAACACACCCTATCTATCACCCTACAGGGACAAAAAACACCATAGCCATAAAAAAAACAACCCAGTAGGCTAACGCAAAGATAATAAAAAAAAATTAAAAAATCGTCTATCCCTGATTAAACAAAACGATTTGTGACGATTAAAACTGTTTTAATCGTCACAAATCGTCATGAATCGTCAATTGATGATTAAAAACGATTAAATTTCTAATCGTTTTAAATCGTCGTGAATCGTCAATTGATTATTAAAGAAGATTAAAAACGATTAAATTTTTAATCGTTTTTAATCACGGTGAATCGTCAACTAACGATTTGAGAGTATTTAAAACGATTAAGTTTTTGATAGTTTTAAATCGTCGTGAATCGTCAATTGACGATTCGACAGGATTAAAAAAGATTAAAAATTTAATCGTTTTTTATCTTCTTTAATAATTAATAGACGATTCGTGACGATTAAAAATTTCAAGTCGTCATGAATCGTTTTTAATCTTCATTCGGAACCAGAAATTACTATATTATTTTACGATTAAAGACGATTCATGGCGATTAAAAATTTCAAATCGTCATGAATCGTTTTTAATCGTAAAATAATATTGTAATTTCTGGTTCCGATTGAAGATTAAAAATGATTCATGACGATTAAAAATTTTAATCGTCATGAATCGTTTTAAATCGTAAAATAATAAATCGTCTTTTGACGATTTAGGACGATTAAATCTGAAACTCCATGACGATTATGACGATTAAAGACGATTAATGATGATTTAATTTTTAATCGTCTTTAATCGTCACAAATCGTTTTGTTTAATCAGGGATAGTTTAATTGAGCTAAGAATTAATATATAAAAAAAATAAAATATTCTGCTAGGAAGTTAATCGACGCGTGTGAATCTATTTTCCTATTCAACGAATCAAAATAATGAAATTAAAAATGTAACCCTCCTCTTGAATAATGGATCTTCAATGGGAATGGGAACAGGTATGAGATGGGAACAGAAACTCCTTGAAGGACTAGGAATGGACTCCTTCTCTCCTTTCCCAATGAAATTAGAAATATTATCTGCACATAATAAAGATAACAAAACGAGTATCTCTAACATTTTATTAAATTTTATACTTAAACATATTTCATCGTTACGTCTTATTATTTGTCAGTTGTTAATTTATAAACTTTCATTATGATCAATTCAATAATTTTCGATCTTACATGCTCAATGTTCTACTGCTCGATTCATTCAGTTCATATGCCGATATGTTATCTCGAGCTAACACATCAGTGATTATTGAATAATACACGTTGCAACGAATTTCAATTTTTCCCCCTAAAAGTTCCTCGGAAACTCTCCAGGGCATCCATCTATCTCTCAAAAGTCGTGGCCACTAACGAAAGAAAAATGCTGACGAAGTCAACTCTGGATGGATCCCAAAGCTCCAGTCAGGATCCTGTTGACCAACTATAAGTCCTAAGAATTCAAACTTTTGATTTGAGCTGAGCTCACTTTAACCAAAAGAAATATCCAGTTTCTCATCAAAGGCCCAGGAATCCCGGGAACCCCTTACAACGACCAATCGTTCAGGGCCCTCAGACCGACTTTCCTCAACTAATAATCGAACTTAAAACATTCCTAGTCCTAATAGAATCCCGGGAATCCCTCGAACAACGTTACCACTGAGATCGTTCAGAGCCCTCTGCCAGACTTCTTTCAGAATCTCGGGAACTCTCCAGCAACGTCTACAGTGTGACTATTCAGGGTCCACTGCCAGACTTCCCCTAAGGACTATACGTCTTTAGTAAGTCGTCCAGACAAATCTTTCAATTCTATCAGTTTAAAAGAGATATCCTAGTTTTACCAATTGACTACAGAATCCCGGGAACCCTTTACAACGTCTACGCTGAGATCATTCAGGGCCCCATTCGGACTTCTCTTTTATTTTTCTTATTGATCACAATATGCTGCAAGACGATTTACTTGCACGATTTTATATTTTCCATTTGGTATTTTCCTAATTCTGTAAACTATGGTATTTAATTTATTTTCAATTTCATAAGGACCCTTCCAATCGCATTGAAGTTTTGGAGATTTTCTCTTGACTCTATGGGGGAAATAGAGCCAAACCAATTCGTTTTCTTTAAAAGTTAACATATTTAATTTCAAATCAAAATTTGACTTTGCCTTATTTGACTTCACATTCGTTACAATATATATATATATATATATATATATATATATATATATATATATATATATATATATAATGACCGACATGATTCTTTACACCTTCGGTAATGTTCGTTGATTCCCGACGACGTTTGGCACGTGGCTCGTTTTTGTTTTGAATCTCAGTGAGTAATTGACGGTTAAAGGTCACGCATTGTTTTTCGTTTGTTAGTGTGAAAAAAATGTCATCTCAACGACGTAAAGCATTTACAATTGAGGAGAAAGGTGCAATAATATGCAGATTATAAAATGGAGAATCTAACTCATGTCTCGCAAAGGAATTTGGCGTGGGTCATTCGACAATCTCAATGATTTTTAAAAACAAGAACCGCATTAAGCTATCGTTCAATTCAAATGTTTTGAAACCGAAGAGGCTTCGAAAATCACGACAAGAAAATGTTGATCAAGCATGAATTCAGTGGTTTACAAACATGAGAAACAAAGGAATACCTATCAGCGGTCCTATGCTACAGGAAAAGGCAAATGGTTTTGCCTCGCGTTTTGGTATTCTTGACTTCAATTGTTCTGCAAGTTGGATCAGTCGTTTTAAAGTTCGACATAACATTGTGGCGGGAAAAATTGTCGGTGAATCTTCGTCTGTTGATCAAAATTCAACAACAAACTGGTTGATATCTGTGTGGCCGAATTTACGAAGACAATTTTCTGATGATGAGATATTTAATGCTGATGAAACTGGACTTTTTTACAAATTAAGGCCGGATAAAACTTTAAAATTTAAAGGTTAAAATTGTAGTGGAGGTAAGTTGTCGAAAGATAGAATAACTGTCATGATAGCAGCAAATATGAGTGGCACAGAGAAGAAGAAATTGCTCATTATTGGAAAGTCACAAAAACCAAGATGTTTTAAAGGTGTCAAATCATTACCTGTCGATTATGCTAACAATCGTAAAGCTTGGATAACGTCAGAAGTCTTTGAAAAATGGCTTCGTGATTGGGATCGTGATTTGGTGAAGAAGAAGAAAAAGGTTCTATTGCTGGTTGATAATTGCCCGGCGCATCCAAATGTTACTGATTTAAAGTCTATAACACTTGCTTTCCTTCCGCCGAATACAACATCACTACAACAGCCAATGGATCAGGGAATAATACGATGACTCAAAACGAAGTTTAGGAAGAACCTTGTGCTCAAAATGATTAATTGTCTTGATTCTAATGAAAAGAACTCTTCTACAAAAGTAACGGTGCTAGATGCAATTCTGATGGTTAATGATGCCTGGAATAAAATGTCACAAAGTACGATTCATAACTGTTTCAAACACGCCGGATTCATTGAAAGCCACAACGGTTTACCTATTCATATATCAGAACATGAATTCGATGAAGAAGATGACATTCCTTTACCTTTGTGGTCACGAAACCTAAATTCTGATTCTTTAGCAGCACCAGAAATGTGGGAAGATTATGTTGACATCGATAGCGGTCTCGTCAAATCCGAAGAACCCACCGATGAAAATATCGTACAGAACATTAGTGCTAAGGAACAACTCGAAAGTGATGGGGAAGAGGAAGTCGAGGAAGCACCATTACCTACCGCAGAAGAGGCATTAAAAGCTGCAGAATTATTATCACGATTTGTTCACAGCAATATTGAAAATGATAATTTGACCATAGCTACATGTCTTCTATACACAATAGTATTAGAGACTGTTTTTACAATAAAATGAAAAAACAAAAGCAGACAAAAATAACAGATTACTTACAGTAAAAAATACACTTGTATGTGTTATTATAATAACGTACTGATTACGTGCAATTTTGATTTTAATTTAATATGTACGTGTACATATGTAATTACTATGTTTCTGTATTAAAATACTTAAGTGCATACATATTATTTACATAAAAAAGGTTTTTCATTTCACATAACGCTTTGTATGACGTCCGCTTATTAAGACGTGTTTGTCAATTCCTTTCGATGTCATTATAAACGGACTCTACTGTATATATATTCGTTACAATATATATATATATATATATATATATATATATATATATATATATATATATATATTATTTGCTTTCCTTGGAAATAGGTTCAAAACTTTCATTTAGATATAAAAAGACATCTGTAAAAATTAGAGCTCTTAATATTAACATTAAGAGGTTCCACATTGCACTTTTCTATTTTCCATAGAAATAACATGGAAAAAATTTTTTTTGCGTCTTCTGATTTTTATAAGTAGCTAACGATGCGTCATAGGAACACTCAGAGAAAAATCCAGTAAATCTAACTATAAAATGACAGTTAAATAGCGCTTCAACTATTTTTTTGGAGTTACTACAACACCAATACATAGTTATTATAAATATTTCTAAATAGTTATGTTAAATATTTTTTAGTTCACTCAACTATATAAATAGTTAATGTAACTAATTTCTAAATTTGTATTCAATTAGGAATTTTTAATTTGTTAAACTTAACTTTGATGAGAAACTGTAATTATTGTGCGAATAATAATTATTGAATATTTGTGATTACGAAATTAATAATTGTACTCATTTTATTCAGATATTAACTCGTATTCTGAATATTTAAAAACTTTTATGATTATTTGTCTTTAACGCAAAATTATCATAATTTACCCATGGGTATGCATATACACGCTTAACGGTGTAAAAATTTCTAATTCACACCGCCTAAATTTAACACGGTATTTGGTGTAATTTTCATACCAAAATTTTCACACTGTCATTTACTCTATACCGAGTCCAATAATTTTTTACAGTGTAGAGAAACTAAAATTTGAAAGACGCATTTAGGTTTACATAAAATACATATAAAGAACCTGTTCGAGCGAGAACTAAAATTAATAGTTTAACAATTTTGTTTATCTTTAGACAAAATATAATGTAGATAAATTATAGCAATTGATTAGACTCAGGTGGATATTAGAAAGTGGACTGTAGTTGTTGATTCTAGCTTGGCAGGGCCAAGCAGCTGCAGGCGTGATCTGGAGGTCTCGAAAAGGTACAGAATCGCGAGTCTTAGATTAAAGACTCTTGATGCTCGTTCAAATTCGTATCTTGCTCATTCAGATCTCGATATTGCTCGTACGCATCGACTAGGCAGCAACTGTTGAAAATATTACGGTGTTAGTCTCTTACTTGGGTGCTATAAAGAATTGGCGTTGCGAGATACTCAAGTCGAATATTGTCAGGTTGGAGACAGAGTAGACAAACCCGTGATTGTAAGAGTAACTCAAGACGCATGTCTCGATCAGACGGATCATGATACGATTAAGCAATAGCAGTAGTTGATGATGTCTGCTAGGATATCTGACGGATGACAAGGTGGTGTCCCGGTCGCAGGTGAACCGGGACCAGACTCAGGTAAACCTTGTGACGTATTGAGAGAAGTCAGACGTGGACTAGCCAAACGAGAATCCAGTAGGTACCTCTCGAAACTCTCATCTAGCCGATCCACCACAACAACTGACGGGTCACCAAGGCGGTGTCCCGGTCGCAGGTGAACCGGGACCGTTCTGGGTAAGGCCTTGGTGAAGACTGGAGGCAGGTCAGCCATCGTGATGCTCTCGGTAAGGAGAGAATACCCGAAAGGATTCCCCATAGTAGAGATGGTCCGCTATAATCTCTGACGATTCACAAGTAGGTGCCCCGGTCGCAGTTGAACTGGGACCAGACGCAGAAAGACCTTGTGATAAACAGTTAAAGGTCAGGGATTATAGCGCGACCCAGTTGCGTCAGAGTATTGACATCATGCGAGATACAATAGCAATTGAATCTGTGTACATACCAAAAGTAACCCAGGTTGTAATTTACTTAGACCTGAGTTTGGTGGTTAAGAGCTGGTAGTCTGGTAGGAGCTGGCAGGATATCACGATCACACCAGTGCGGGGTGAGCCGAAGTGGATGAAAGATGATCTCGAGTTGCTGAGTACCCTGGATGCTAGATACTTGTTTCTTGATGGCTCTTAATGGCAATAAATGCTCGCTAAACTGGGATTAATTGTAACTGAACAATTATAACTTTCACTGTGTTTAAGAAAAGAACGAAGTGAATTGATATTTGCAAATTGCTGTGAAGCTGGTCAGAAAAATTGACAGGCTTGGAAACACTCGATGTGCTCGGTGCAAGAGGTCAGAGAATGACCGACTGGTAACAACGGCAGCGAGTTGATGCAGAGCTCCAGTATGCTAAAAAAAAGGTTCGAAAAACTGGTTTGGAGGTTTCTCGATTTTTCCACTTTCCCAAGAGCGTGAGAAAGTCCTGCAAAATTATTTATAACAAAAATTACATGTATAAAAAAAGGAATGAAATCTGGCGACCAAATGTTCGCGTAGAAGAGCTGCGTATACGGGCAAAAGGCTCGCGCTGTGAACAGAAAAGATCAAATTTTTATGGCCTCGAACCCGGGACGGTCATAAAAGTAGGTACTCGAGCGATGCTGCGAGTAGCGTAGAGCTAAAATATTTATTTTGAGAGAAATAATTATATTTTACAATAATAGATTTTATTTTTGAATTGCACATGTATTAAGTTTTTAATATTAATTATTTCATTGTTCATTCAATGTAGCAATTTTCAACAGAACCTTATAAGCTAAAGGAAAAAGTTTTGTAGCAAACTACCAGAACTACATGCATGCTGTTCATATTGAAGCAGATTTATAATTTTTATATTATAAAATAATTCCAGTTATTAATATTCATCCTAAATGTATTTTAAAATTCTCGGATGTTTTCGTGAATTATAGCTACATAGAAAAAAGTTAACCCAAATCAAGAAAAATATTCTTGATACAAGAAATTTTTTTTTAACTACTCGAAAACTTGATCAATCGAGTGTTAACGTAATCGAACTGAATGTTCAGTGAGAGATGAATAATTCGTTGAATTGAATAATTATCCAGAGATTCAACTCAATGTTAAATATTAACCCAACTGGTGTTATTATTATTTAATATTAACAATAAATGTTAATATTAAATCTCCAACACAATTAAATTTAAGATTTAATGAGAACACGAACAGATACCCGGTGCTGGAATGAGTTGGACCCACGCGCGATCTGACCCGTTAATTGCGACACAATTCCCGCTTGGATGTTCAAGTTAATAAATATGAATTTAATTCCCGGAAATAATTGATACAAATGATTTGACCATATGATATAATACTTATCTTTATGAGATGACTCGAAATTATGAGAGATTAATTAATTAGTTTTCGTAACTTAATTGAATATTGAATTCTGAATCAATTACAATGCGTAAAGATTGCTCACAGTGTGTGCGCTCAGTAGTAAGACTCGTGGTCAACTGGTGAAAAGACACGGTGACGCCGGTTTGCTGGGTCGACCGAACGGCGTAAGGGCAACGAAGATGCATAGCGAAACCGACGCTATAATGAGCGCGCGCGTTTACGGTGAGACCCGAATTGACGATAAGGCCGGTTTTTCCTTCGAGTGAATTTATAATGATTTTTAGGGTTTTTATTGACAGGATTAACTATTCCTGAACAAGGACTCCGGTTGCTTAGGCGGAGGACGTCACGTGAAAGAGTTTGGTTAATTCTAATGCGAACTCAAATGACTTTACTCTAGGTATCCAACCTAGGAGTCCAGATGCCTAGGCGTATGACCTCACAAGGAAAGGTTTTAAGAATAAAATTTAAGTCGCGTAATTTATATTTTAAGTAAAAAAATCGAGTTGCGATTATCGATATAGGACCGCCGGTTGCCTAGGCGTAGAGCATCACGAGAACGAATTTTGAAATCGACTCAGCGAGTCTTACTCGTGGATAGATCTGACAAGGGTTTTAGTAGTTGAAGTAATGACTGAATTTAATTATTTTTCCTGGGTTTATATATGAAAATTTTGGGAGAAAAGTGGGGCTAAGAATATTGAAAGCGTGAGAATAAAGGATTAGGTCATAATTTTGAGTGACATTTATTCGCATTCTCGGAAACCTATTTCATGTTAGAAAATTTACTAATTGTAGGGGACTCAGAGATACAAACGGTTGATTCATTACCCAGTGAACACATGACCTTGTTTTGACGTCGTACGTAGGTCATAGAAATTTCACGGCATCTTATGTAAATTTGATGTCAATGTGACGTTCTACATGACTTTAATATGATGTAAAAGCTTGACATCATATTGATGTAAGCATGACTCTTGTATGACGTCACAGTTATGACTTATGTATTACGTACGCTCGACATAAATCATATCATTACATCAGTGACAAATCAGTATTTTACGCAATGCTGATGTAATTTCTGAGTCATAATGTATTTATCATCTATTTATTAAAATAAAACATTCATAGAATGAATTTTCAAAAATGTGTAAATGTGTAAGAATAACAACCAAATGTCGAACATTTTTAGGGCCAAAGTAATCGATAAACTCGATAATAGATTTCAGACGTTTTAGATTAAAACATTAGCGTAAGCATAAAAAAATTAACTTAATTTTTTTGATGATATACCGAAAATATCATTGAGGATGAAAAAGAAAATGTAACGACAGTTTGAACTCTTTTGATATTAAGATTGTAAAGTGTAGTATTGCAATTTTTCAATCGATTGAATTTCATACAATTTTGTGGAATTATTCAATGTTTCGCAAAATTTTATATAAGATTTTTTACATTTCACATCACAACAGAAAATTAAAAAATTTGAAGAAACTTAATAAAATTTTATATTATTTTTCATAATTATCATCGAGGCCGACAAATATTGTTTTTATAAAATTTTATATAAGTTCATGAAGTTCTTTTAAATTTTGTAGAAATCTATTACAAAAACTTTTGAACTCTGTCTTTACCGGCATTTCACTCTAAATACATCAATTAAGGACAAGACTTGAACTCTCGTGATGTGGACCAGTGATCAACGTTCAGGACTACCAGCCAAGAAGAGCCGTGTTCGAACCCAGCAGACGCCCAGAATTTTTTCATAATTTACTGCTATCAATCCTTGTTTCTGAATTTGTCATGCGTTCGCGCGGTAATAAGCAAATCGAAAATTCGGTATGTCACGATTGCAGATCGTGATGGGCGTAGGTACGATATTCGTATAAAATGTAGTGAATAAAAGGGTACTTACGTTGATCAAGGACCGATCCTATGACCTGGGCTCACGTGACCAAATGCTCAGTTTATTCTATTCTATATTTAATTCGCGCCCACACAATATTGTTGAAGACAATATTGATAAAACCCAAAACGATTTCCAATTTATTATGTGACTGATCTAATTTCACAATCAAACGTCGAGCGGTAAACGTAAGATTGTGTACCCCCTACTGTGAACTATCGGTCTGAGCGGCTAGACAGGTAGAAGAATAAGGGATAAAGGAAGGTGGGTTGCCGAAAAGCCTCGTGAAGCTAGTATCTCATTGTTAAAGTAAAATTGTCTGATAAATAATGTTTTTCAAATGTTTTATGTTAACGAGTATTTATTTATTAAGGACTCAATATTGCCAAAATACAAAAGGGTTACAAATGGTAATATTTAGAATAGTAAATATAAAAGTAAATGTTCCATGCATAAGGTTTACAAATATTTCAGAGTATTTTAAATTAAAAATACCAAACAATGGTTACAATGTTTAAAAACTTACCCTAAACAGGTTTTGGTGAGGTGTCAGGGCTGTCAGCAGTAACACAGGACACTTATTCACAACGCGTTCTCGCGGTCAATTAATGTGGTTCTAATTTATCGAATTATTTATTTATGTAGTATACTTTGTTGTATAACTTTCAATGCTTATGCGTTTTTAAATCTCTGTAGGTTAAATTAAAATGAAGGTCTTCGCGCTTCTCGTGGTAAAATAATTTTTGATGTATTCAAATTCTTCGCGTCTTCGCGGTAATATAAAATATAAATTTATAAAATCTTCGCGTATTTTCGCGGTAAAAGTATTTCAAAATATTATTCAAATTCTTTGCTTTTTCGCGGCAAAATATTATTCAAAATCTTCACATTTATCGCGGTAAAATAATCTTTGATTTTTCACGTTCTCGTGGTATATTTCAATATAAAAATAATAAAAATGAATGAAATTAAATGGATTAAAATAAGATGAAGATAATCAATGCTGTACCAGTGCTAAACGATTGATATAAGTTCACGACTTACAACGATCAAGGACCAATCTTACGATCTGGGCTCACGTGATCGGATGCTATACGCTAATATCGCGTTGATTATGCTTCTGAAGCTAGTAGAAAATAATATACCGATTATACGAGTGCTTATGACGATCAAGGACCGATCCAATGATCTGGGCTCACGTGACCGAATACTCAATCGGGATACCAATCCTCTAGCCACGAACATCGTTAAGTGTCCGGAGTTCAGTAAGGTTTCCATTAGCTTTCTCTAATTTCCAAGAATCACATGCAGGTGCGCATGAGTTGGGTGGTCTATAGTTTTAAGATGAAAAATCAAAGAAGTCTACCGCTTCTATGCTTAGATTAGTTAAATGGGAACGGATACATAAATTTTAAAAGTACGTTAAGTAAAAATGATGAAATTTTCAGAAAGAGAAATATATAATACGCGTGGTCCATTAGTACAATACGACTTGATTGTAAAGCGTTGACAACGCTCAAGTAGGTATATTTGTCCGGTACGACTTCTGGTGTCAGTAAGTCGGCGTCATAAAAAAAAAAAGGTCGAAGTGCATGAGGTTTTTGGGTTCTCACGTATTGGGTGGACCGTTATGTGATCTACAGTACTGATGGTCACTCTGTTAATTATTATATATAAAAAAAAAGACTGAAGGTCTATTCGGAACGCATCGTTTTGTGTTGCCGCCTGTGTCTTACTGTTTCTGACTATGTCGTCATAGTTCTTGAGAAAAAATAGTTTTCTCATGTACTTTTTTCTCTCAAGAGAAAAATAATATATATAGATAAAAAAAATTCTTTTATATTTTTACGACTTGTAAGGATACGAGTTGAACGTATCAGCTGTGACAGGTATTTAATTTTTTTTTTTTTTTTTTTTTCAAAAATATTTTTTCCGGATTGATAATTTTGACATCATCCATATGTCATACTGACATCATGGAATGTCACACAGACATCACATTTACGTCATCAGTTTTACCTCATAATCTTACGTAAAAAAGTGTGAAATAATGAGTCACACCTGACTCATTCATGACTTATATCTTACGTAAATGATGACTTAGCGTAACGTCACTCTGACGTCAAATTTACATCAATATGTTTACTGGGTACCCTACATATTGCCCGCAAAAATAAAATTTTTATTTTTTTTGGCCATTGAAAATTTTGTCTATTTACTTTGAATTCCTAACAACTTTTATAATCATTTGTTATAAACTTTATAAAATTGTATGAAATTTTATCAAATTTTACAAAATACTACCCCACACAAGATGCAATAGTGACATCAAATTCTCTAAAGTTTTATGAAATGTTATAAAATTTTATACAATTTCATAAAATTTCATACAATTATATAAAATTTGTTCTAATTATTACTTCCCTTGTAAGATCTTACTTTATAAAATTGTATAAGATTGTATATAATTTTATGAAATCGTATAAAACTTTATAAAATTTTATAAAATTTCATCTAAATATTACTTTCCTTCTGAGAAATTACTTTATAAAATTGTATAAGATTGTATAAAATTTTATATAATTTTTTAAAATCGTATAAAACTTTATAAAACTCCCTACAACTTCATCAAATTTCATTTAATTATTACTTCTCTCACAAAGATCTTACTTTATAAAATTGTATAAGATTGTATAAAATTTCATATAATTTTGTGAAATTGTATAAAAGTTTATACAATTTTATAAACCTTCATACAATTATATAAAATTTTATCTAATTATAACTTCCCTTTTAAGATCTGACTATATGAAATTTTATAAAATTCTATAAAATTTCGTTGTACAGTCTTACAAAATTATATAAATTGTGTAAAAATTTATTATATTTTATACAATTTTATAAAAGTACATTTATTTATTACGTTCTTTACTCAGATCTGTCTTTATAAAATTTTATTGAAATTTATAAAATTTTATAAGATTTTATAAAATTGTATGGATTTTTATAAAATTTTGCTCTGAAATTTTATAAAATCTTACAAAATTTTATATTATTTTATAAAAACATTTTTTCCCGGGTTCCTATAATAGTATGGGTACAATTCCTATACCATTATGGGAACCATTCCCATAATACATAGAAATACTTCCTATAATTTTCTTTCCGTGTGTTATTTAAATGGGAAATGTATTGTCTTTGGGGCACGTTTTAATATTAATATTAAGGACTAATATGGGTCGGATAATTTTTTTTAGGCTATTAACGAAAAATTTAGGGGGCGTCACTAAAAAAAAATCAGTTTGGTAAATGACGGAATTTCTCTGAATTAAATAGAATTAAAAATTTAATTCTGTTTAATTCGATCGAATTTAGTGGTTTAATCAGGGGAGGCTACGCTACCGACAATAACTACTAGTAATATATGGATTTTCTACTGACCTTTACACTTCTATAAGGATTATAATATGGATTTTCTTACAGTCCTTGTGGTTTAACTGCAAACACTCAATTAGCACTTAATTCCTACAATTTGATAGAGGTAAAGAAGGTCCATGCAGGAGGTTAAGATTATTTAATTATTTTTACGCTCTTAATCAAACTCATAGGATGAATTTTCATCTGGTGTCTGTAGTTTATTCGCAAGCATTTAATAAGCACCTTATTCCTACAGTCCAATAGAAGCCGAAAAAACCCTCACAAATCATAACGATCATCGATTAACTTTTACGCTTCTAAGAGACTCATAGGATAAATTTTCTTACTGTGGATGTGCGTTATCGGCAATCACCTAATTAGCACCTTATTCTTACATCTCATTAGGGGCAGAAAAAGCCCTCACAGAGGATATAGATCATCTATTGACCTTTACACTCCTATGAGAATCATAATTTGAATTTTCTGAAAGTTCCTGCGAACCACCCGCAAACACTTAATAAGTACCTTATTCCTACAGTCTAGCAGACGCAGAAAAAACCTTCACAAATTATTAGAATCATCCATTAACCTTTACGCTCCTATGAGACTTATAGGATCGATTTTTTTTTCATAGCTGTGGTCTATTCGCAAGCACCTAATTAGCACCTTATTCCTTTAGCTTAATAGTGTCGGAGAAAGTTCTTTTTGAGCGCCAGGAATATTCACTAATCTTTCCTTCCTTATGAAATCCCTAGGATGGCCTTTTACATGACTTTTTTTTTGCAAGCACCTAATCAGCACTTAATTATAGATCTATTCATTATACGTACAGATAATTGACTTATAATCTCAGAGACGTATGCTACTGCTTTTAATTCCAGGCATTCGAATTTTTTGTTTCTCTGCTTTCTCATTTATATAGGTAAATTCTTTTTGAAGCACCTAATTAGTACCTAATTACCAATGCTTGTTTGATCTCGATTTTGTGCTGGAATTATTATTAACGTATGACAGAGAGATTATTCTTGCTAAGTCTGGTCGCACCTAGTATTATAGTCGAATAATAGGGTGCAACTGAAAGCTGTACTCGGCCTTCCAGAACCGGATGCTGTAAAATTTTATTTTAAATAAAGTAATTTAATTAATTACTCAGGTTCGTTTGTAATATTCTGTGAGAGAGGAGAGGAATTGTAAAATAGGCTGAAATAATGTATCGATAAAATTTTAATTAATCAAGCACCTTGCTTTAAATTTTATTTAACCTTTTATGACAATTTTTATTTCCTTATGACAAACTAAATATTCTTATGACAAACTAATGTGTTCCCTGAACGTTACTTATGACAAACTAATTTTTATGTCGTCTCCCGGACGTTTCCTATGACAAACTAAATTTTATATATCGTCTCCCGGACGTTTTCCACACCCACACACCCACAATAATTATCTCGTCCCCTGGACGGTAAACCTTAGTATTGTCCCCTGGACATTAACCTTAACCAAATTTAATTCTCTCATCCCCTGGGCGCCAAACCTTAATATTACTTTAAAATCATCCCCTGGATGTATAATTATTTAAAACTAATATGTCCACCGGACTTATCACAGACACAGTTAATTTTTACTTAAAATTACTTGACTCGACTTTGAACTCTATTTTATTTCATGACATCACTCTCTTCTACTCAAATACTAGAATTTAATTTTTCGATATAAACTCTCAATAGTAATAACTTTTGCACAGTAATTAAAATCTCACTAATTTTATTTAATTCACTTATTTTTATTAATTAATTAATTTTCGCTAATTCAATTTAACTATTAATTAATTAATTTTCACTGATAAATCTCATCAACATTTGCTTCCAAAATTTATATATTTAATTTACTCAATTTTTCTGATAAATATCATTACCAGGTACTTCAATACCCAGTGAACACATCAATGTAACAGAGATGTCACATTTATAGAATGAAAACTTTCAGTTACGTAAAATCGTAAGTCACAAGTACATCACATCTTCATAACATGTATATCACAATTTCACACTCATTTACGTAACATTGCTACGTAACATAATAAACGTAAATATGATATTAATGCGACGTACATGTTACATTGGTGATATAGCGGTGATGTTATTTGAATATCATATTTACATAACATAGAAGTCACGAAAAAATACAAATTTTACGTTAAGGTTATATAACAGTGACCTCTAAGTAACATCATTTTCTATTAAATTGTACGAAGCACTTTTATGCGCTAGAAATTATAATTGCAATATTAAAAACATAAAGAAAAAACATAAGAGATATTAATATTTGATTTATTGGCTAAAAAACATACATACATTTTTTATACGATAGTATATTTCTTTTTAATAAATATTTAAAAATCTCCAAGTTCTTATTTTTGATTATTTTTTTTAATACTGAAATATTTTGTTTTTATTCAAGTATCGTCCCACATAGGCCGATACGACAAAAATGTATCCATTGTACTGGTTACCTCGAATGTGCATTCGATTGGGGGATAAAAGATGGATCGCATGTATCCTTGGAGGAACAATTTGCGCGCCCACGAATATCTTAGCGGTGGATTCCTGAACTACCGAATATTTATTGTTCAGCAACTGCATGCACTCACGTCAGACACTTTATTAATTTTTTCCGCGTGCTTGTAAATAATTATTTTAAAATTATTTTTATCGTTATTTATTTGTATTTAATTTAATCAATAAGAATAATAACAATAAAAATTAAAAAAACAAAAGAAAATGTCCAATAATAAAATAAATATATTTATAAGCAAATGAAAATACAGATGTAAATTTATATAAATTGATAAAAACGTTTACTCCATCGGTTCGACATAAATAAAATGCAAAAATATTAATTATTACAAATACATACTTTTTATGCATAACCCTTTCTATCACAATGCCGTCGAAATACGTACATCATTTTAAAGTAAAATTTTTTACATAAATGTGATGAAATTTTTTGATGTAAAATAAATGTAATTATTTTTTATGTAAGAGTGATGTAACAGTATGAACATATCCGAAACATTACATTGTAATGTAAATGTGACGATAAAATAGGATCACCAAGATTATGGCACTTATAAGTCGATTTTGTTACGTAATTTTGAGGTAATATCTAGAATATAAAGCTAATGTTAGTATGCGATATAAATATAACGTCACATTAAGGTCACCATGTGATATCACTCGGTCAGTAACATGGGTGTGACGCGTTTTAGTCCCAAAACATTTCATCCCCGACAACTCATCCCCGACGATTCATCCCAGTGATAATTCATACCTGCGACAGTTCATCCTTTGGCAACTCATTTTCAAAAATTCATTACCAACAATCCATCTCTTAATTTCAATATTCTTATTAGAAATCGAGAAAATTTCTAATGAAATTCAATCAAAAAAAAAAAAAGTTTAATTACAAAACAAAAAAATTGCCCTCCCTGTTTAGAAAATCTCATAGAATCCAATAGATTCTCATGAATTCCTATAGGGATTTTATAAAAATGAATGAGTTCTACACAGAAAAAAAGGATATCTTAGCGTAAGAAATTTTTTCTTGCCGCAAGAATATTTTTTGCAATTTTGAATGAAAACGAAAATTTTCTTGGTTCAAGAGCAAAATTTTCTTAAATTTAGTCATCTTGGCATAAGATTTTTTTCTTATTCAACCAATATAATATATGTTTCTTGAAGTAAAAAATATTTTCTTAAAGTGAGAAAAATAAATATTTTGCCCCAATATACAATCAATTGTCCGAAAAGTAAAATATTCTTTCTTGAAGAATAATTTATTTTGAATCGAGATGATTTGTGACTCGAGTCAAGAATTAAAAGTACTCGATTCAATGGTAAGAAATATCTTGGCTTAAGTATTTGTTGTGTTGCAGCAAGTAAGCGTAGACGTTTGAACCAACAGCAACTGCGCTCACGGCTCAACGCAAAAATTCTCTTGGGAAAGCGAGTGCCATGCTGTAGCCCTAAAACATCTTTTAATAATAGTAGGAAAATAACTAGAATTGGAACTAACACCTGTACTAATACAATGATATTGTGATTTTTACATTAGACAATCTTTATAAACATAAAATGTACAACAATGTCGTTGATCTATATTGAGAGCATTTAACTATTCGTAAAAGTTAAAGCAAAATAATTTTAATACGCTACTGAAATGTTGCCAACTTAACTTAATTAATGTTTATTTGAATTGAAGTCTGATTTGAGTATAAGTAAAAATTGAAAATAGTTCAAATAAAGAAAAAGAATATAATTAAAAATGTCGAACAAAGAATGTTTATTTATTTACAAAAAGTTGGAAATTAAAATAAAAATTAATATATAAGAGTCAAGTATAACGAAAAGATAGGTTTCAACAAAAAATAAAATAGTAATGTGTTTACGTTTACCGTAGGTATGCAATATCTTTCGGTGTATTTTAAAAAAAGTGAATATTTGAATCTGTTCTAAAATTAGCAGGGATGATGTTGTAAACATGTATGAATTTAGTTGTAGTCGATTTTGTTATTTTACTCGGAAGATAATACTGACTGTCGATATACTGTATTACCGTTGGTAATGTAGAATTTTTCATAAAAATGTTTTTGAAATGTATAGTAGATGAATTAATTTGAATACTGTGAAATGAGAAATCACGTATAAATAATTTAATTAATTATAAATAATTAAAAACTGAATTGTTATTTATGAATATTATTATCAATTAAAAATGATTATTATTATTATTATTATTATTATCATTATACTCCTATCACACCTAAATAATAATAAAACAAACGAAATATCGGAATTTATTCATCAAGCTGCAATAAATAATTAAATATAAATAATATTTTATAAATTTAATAACGGTACTCGGACAGTCACGTAGTGACTGTTTGCTATTATTAACGATATTGTTATTATTATTTTTATTATTATTATTATTATTGTCAGTAATTTTTTTAAAAATTCTATATCTTGGTGACAATTGAAACTCGGTCATTTTGTCAATTAATGCTTTAACTCTTTTAAATTAATTAATAAAATTTAATTACGCTTATATCAATCGAGTCATTGAATATTTAAAAAAATGGGGACACTGTGTGAAAATGCCCTCAAATAATTAAATGATGTATTTAAAATACCAATTGCTATTCTATAATAAACAATTCGTTTTTTATTGTTATTGTAGACACATGAAACAGTTTGGATTGATGCAAGGAGTCTCAGTAGTTTGGTGGATATGAAAGAATTTACACATTATTTTTTAATTATTTGTAAATTTTTAGTAATATTATTCTTTTATTGTTATCAGTGTATTGTACGAGTTGTTTATTTCATAATTTTCATAAAAATAATATTATAATATTGTAATGAAGGGTTGTTATCAATAAATCTATAATATAAAATAAATATGTAATGTATATTATATATTTTATAAATATATTATGTAAACGTGCGTTTTGATTTTACGATTTGAAAATCGAGCGCAAAGTCTAACTGATTCTACGGCCATCTGTTAGAATAATTTGTATATTAATTAACACTTCCTTAGTCACTTGGGGGCCATGTTAGAGGCCACCTAGATCGAATTCGAACTTAGACGACAGTGGGGTAGTTCCACCCCTCCAAAATTAAGATATAAAAGGGCCAGCAAACACTTGCTCAGAGACTTAGGCCCTGGCCATTAGCTAGAGTGGACTGAGGACGCTTAGCGAGGTCCCACTCTAGCACCAGGACTCATAACAATTCATTTGAGTCGGCCTAACGATATCTAGTCATTTAGTCCGGAATTTAAGTTCAAGATTTCAAGAGACATTGAAGTGGAAGCTCTAACAACGTCAGCCTCGTTATTGTATTCGTTCAATTTACTTTGTGGAAATTAAATTTGTCTTATTTTTATTTAACTGGTTTACAAAACCAAAAATTGAATTAAACTATTAGTTAAGTGATTGTGAGTGCACCCAACATCAAGTCCAATACAATCAGTCAGGATTCAGAGAGGAGGTCCAGGATGCAGCGTCGTCCGATCCCGCCTGTACGTCGTCGATATATAAATCCAGATAAGATTTACAATTAAAATTATATAAATATAAATCATACACTCTCTCTCTTCAACGTAATATTCTACTTGAATAATCATTTAATTTATTACCCGTGTCTATTAAATAACTACGGATAAATATATTTATTTGCTGTCGCTGGACATTCATTGATTATAAGAAAAGGGGAAAATTCTGTACATATTTGGGCTTTGGTTAAATAAAATTAGTTGTACATGATAATTAAATTACGCCTTAAATAAATTTCTTTTATCACCAGCGTTCTTTAGAATAAGTTAATTTCAGCCGCGTGTCCGGTCAGAGCGAGTCGACCCATCTCTGAGATTTATTTCCCGCATTCAGAACCAGAAATAAAATAATAAAATCTATATCCATAATTAATAATTAATTAATTAACCGGGAAATTTTGTAACTGTGGTTCGTGGCTATTGGACACGAAGTAGCCAGGGCCCACCGTTATAATTATTATGAAATATCACGTCACTAATTTAAAAAAGAGTTTTATACGTCCTTTCAGCTTTATTGATTTAGTTTATAGCCAAAACAGCGTATAAAAATTAGTACACGATCAAGGATCCAGTACTTTATCAGAGAATTATTACCCGATCACTCATGTATTCTTAAAAATTGTTTTCCTATTTTCAGCTTTAGAATCATCCTACAATCTAATGATTACAAAAAAAACATTATACGCCCTTTTGGCTTTTAACTTAGTGACTGAAGCCAAAAGGGCACATAAAAATAGAAGCCTTTTTAAAACTAGTTACGTGATATAATATATATTCTTTTATATTATATGAATCGAAATCATTCTTCGATATGTACTGGCTGATAAGCCTTTAAGCGTGCCTCCAAAATGTTGATTATATCCTCTATACAATGTTGATCTCCATAAACAATGGTAAATGTAAGTAATTTACATCAAATTGGGCGAAGGCATTATCTGTAATGGAAACGTTTTAAGTTATAGGGCTGTTTCATTAAAAGCCCTGATTAAAGAAAATGACTTACTCTATGATAAATGTTTATCAACATAATATTAAAATTGAATTGTTTTATATCATTTTTAATTGTTGTCAATCATTTTTTTTAAACAGAGAAGTGTGGTATGTATTTCTCTTCTCAAAATAAATATATTATTTTATACCTGGGATAATAGCACCTTCAACACCTTCTTCATCTTGTTCTACTACAATAATAATTTCTTTTTGAAAGGCATTCAAAATATGACTGGCGTATGCCAGGAAATTTGGTATGTCGAGTACATTGTGGGAGTAGAGCATCCAAGCTCTTTTAATGTTCCGATCACGCTCAATTATTTGTGAACGAGGATTACGCCCAATCGATGCACCGTTTACAACAGTCATGTATTCAATTTCTGTGAGTGCTTGAAGAGATACTAGCGCCTCTGGAAAAGTTGTGAATACATTATATGAGATTTACTTTATGAGAGAGTAAATAATATTTGGATGCCATGCCTTTACAAGAGGCCCACCACAAAGGGATGATTTTAAAATTACATGATATATCCCGGTTTTCTAGTGCAATTTTCATCTTACTTGTACCTGATTCAGTAATGTTATTGGTTTCACTAAAATATTCATTACAATATTATAATATTATTTTTATGAAAATTATGAAATAAACAACTCGTACAATACACTGATAACAATAAAAGAATAATATTACTAAAAATTTACAAATAATTAAAAAATAATGTGTAAATTCTTTCATATCCACCAAACTACTGAGACTCCTTGCATCAATCCAAACTGTTTCATGTGTCTACAATAACAATAAAAAACGAATTGTTTATTATAGAATAGCAATTGGTATTTTAAATACATCATTTAATTATTTGAGGGCATTTTCACACAGTGTCCCCATTTTTTTAAATATTCAATGACTCGATTGATATAAGCGTAATTAAATTTTATTAATTAATTTAAAAGAGTTAAAGCATTAATTGACAAAATGACCGAGTTTCAATTGTCACCAAGATATAGAATTTTTAAAAAAATTACTGACAATAATAATAATAATAATAAAAATAATAATAACAATATCGTTAATAATAGCAAACAGTCACTACGTGACTGTCCGAGTACCGTTATTAAATTTATAAAATATTATTTATATTTAATTATTTATTGCAGCTTGATGAATAAATTCCGATATTTCGTTTGTTTTATTATTATTTAGGTGTGATAGGAGTATAATGATAATAATAATAATAATAATAATAATCATTTTTAATTGATAATAATATTCATAAATAACAATTCAGTTTTTAATTATTTATAATTAATTAAATTATTTATACGTGATTTCTCATTTCACAGTATTCAAATTAATTCATCTACTATACATTTCAAAAACATTTTTATGAAAAATTCTACATTACCAACGGTAATACAGTATATCGACAGTCAGTATTATCTTCCGAGTAAAATAACAAAATCGACTACAACTAAATTCATACATGTTTACAACATCATCCCTGCTAATTTTAGAACAGATTCAAATATTCACTTTTTTTAAAATACACCGAAAGATATTGCATACCTACGGTAAACGTAAACACATTACTATTTTATTTTTTGTTGAAACCTATCTTTTCGTTATACTTGACTCTTATATATTAATTTTTATTTTAATTTCCAACTTTTTGTAAATAAATAAACATTCTTTGTTCGACATTTTTAATTATATTCTTTTTCTTTATTTGAACTATTTTCAATTTTTACTTATACTCAAATCAGACTTCAATTCAAATAAACATTAATTAAGTTAAGTTGGCAACATTTCAGTAGCGTATTAAAATTATTTTGCTTTAACTTTTACGAATAGTTAAATGCTCTCAATATAGATCAACGACATTGTTGTACATTTTATGTTTATAAAGATTGTCTAATGTAAAAATCACAATATCATTGTATTAGTACAGGTGTTAGTTCCAATTCTAGTTATTTTCCTACTATTATTAAAAGATGTTTTAGGGCTACAGCATGACACTCGCTTTCCCAAGAGAATTTTTGCGTTGAGCCGTGAGCGCAGTTGCTGTTGGTTCAAACGTCTACGCTTACTTGCTGCAACACAACAAATACTTAAGCCAAGATATTTCTTACCATTGAATCGAGTACTTTTAATTCTTGACTCGAGTCACAAATCATCTCGATTCAAAATAAATTATTCTTCAAGAAAGAATATTTTACTTTTCGGACAATTGATTGTATATTGGGGCAAAATATTTATTTTTCTCACTTTAAGAAAATATTTTTTACTTCAAGAAACATATATTATATTGGTTGAATAAGAAAAAAATCTTATGCCAAGATGACTAAATTTAAGAAAATTTTGCTCTTGAACCAAGAAAATTTTCGTTTTCATTCAAAATTGCAAAAAATATTCTTGCGGCAAGAAAAAATTTCTTACGCTAAGATATCCTTTTTTTCTGTGTAGAACTCATTCATTTTTATAAAATCCCTATAGGAATTCATGAGAATCTATTGGATTCTATGAGATTTTCTAAATTCCTACCACGAGCAAACAATTTATTTTTCTCAATTCGTTCATAAGCAATTTAATCGAGAGAGTTTATTCCTTATCCTCTCTACTGCTGTATTGCGGTGTTCTAAATATACGCATACACTTTCCTGCTTGACAATATTTAATATTTCTATTAGGTTAGATTCACTGAAAAATATAGGTCGATATATTTTTTAAGTAGAGTCATTTATTTTCTTGAATCGAGACTAGAATTTTTTTAAGTCAAGAAAAAAAAGCATCAATGGGAGAATTTTATGTCTTCCGTTAAGTAAATATTTGCATGATTCAAAAAAAGTTATTTTATTAAGCTAAGATTATAATTTATTTAAATCAAAATTAAAATTTTTTTCATTACAATAGACCGTTGTCTTGAGTCGATAATCTAGTTTTCTCAAACTGAGAATAAATGTTCTTCTGTCACGCAAAAAAAGTTCTTGGTTTGAGATGTTGATATATATTGTGACAATTTACTATACTCACCAACCAAGACAGAAAAGTATCTTGTTTTGATAGTTTTTTTTACTTGGTTAGAAACAAAATATATTTGACTTGAAATAAATATTCTTAAACCAAGATTATTTAACTTGGATTAAAATTTAATTATTCTTGATACAATATTTTTATAATATTAGTCGAAGAAAATGTTCTCGGATTAAAAAAACCCAATTACCCAGCCTAAGAATAAAAAAATGAAGGCAAAAATTATCTTGGGCGAAGTCAACCTTTTTTTCTGTGTATGAGAAATGCTATCGTTAAGTATAGGGCCTTATACATACAGCTATAAGAATCTATCGGATTTTTTAAGCAGGGCTGGGGCCTACTGCAATTTTTCATATTTTGTTATGTGCGGGTATATTTTTTTAATTGCACACACACAAAATTCGTGAAAAAGGAGCGCTATGTTTTACATTTTTTTGTGTGTGGGTATATTTTTGCAGTTATACGCGTACTAATTTGAGGTTTAATTATAATTTATTTCTATGAGTTATTAGTTTTTTCATTAGTCAAATATTTATTAAAATTTATTAAAATTATATTGATAAACTGTTTAAAATTAAAAAAATTTATAGTTGTTTTATTGCATTTAATATTTTTATTGAAGTATCAATTGTCCAACAGATAAAATATCGGGTATAGTTTGTCTAAGTGTAAGTTGTCATTGTCATGAATCGTCGCGGGGATGAATTGTCGGGGATAAACTGTCGGGGATGAGTTGTCGGGGATGAATTGTTTTGGGACCAAAACGCAGTGAACCAGTAACATGCATGTAATCTTAATGTCACATTTATGTCACAAATTTGACGTACCATTTACATTACAATGTATATAATCAGAATGTAAAATTTACGTTGACTTTGTTACGTTACATGTTCTCTAGATGTGATATCACTGTCATGTTGATGTGTTCACTGGGTACTCGTACTCAGTTTACTGACAAAATTCATGAACACATTTTTCAATACTCAACTCGATTTATTGAAAAAAATAATCCGTTCTTATTTTTACTCGACAGCAATTTTACCGTAAATTTTCTAGCGTCTTTAAAATTCTGATTTTCCGATTTTATAATTTTAATTATAATTATTTTAAAATTACTTTAAAATTATTTTAAAATTACTTTAAAATTATTTTATTACTAAATTTACAACTAGAATTACGTTGAAAATTGACTAGAATATTCGGCCAGTGAATTGGCGTCACGAGGCCTGAAATTAAGATTTTAAGACACGGACAATTTATCTAAAGCGGCCGACAGGCCTGGGATACTTTTATAAATAATATTGAATTTAAATTTAATTTATTTTACTGAACAAACTTTACGCGGAAATTTATTTTATTCCAGCCGATAGGCCTCGAATAGAATAAATTTAGAGTTACAACAAGATGGCGAATACGCGACAAAAGACTTGACGGAAAGTTCGAGACGCATGGTTAAACCGGCCGACAAGCCTTGAGCTACCAATAAAATTTTTCGGAACCAGCGGAAAGATGTTAAGTAATTTATTTATAATTAATTCTGCCCTCTAATAATTATTAGAGGCCTTAATTAATTATAAATTTTACCTTTAGGAACATTCCAGTAACCAATGGCAGAATTACAGCTGATGTCCGGTTGTTCTACTTCTCTTGTAGGCTCTCGTTTTCCCGTTATCTGGTTTTCTCTCTCGCCACCGCCAACAATAATTAATTTGGTATAATTTGAATAATTGATCTGTCAAGGAACAGTACGCTTGAGAAGATATAATTAATAATTAATAAATGAAATTATCGGCCCTGAGGCCTGATAATTAATTAGACAAATTGATTAATTAATAATCGCCTCGTTCCACGTGAAGCGTAAACGGACTTATATATTTACCTGAATATTAATTCACGTCCGGCTGTTGTTGTTGTCTGACCAACTCTCTTGATTTCACGTTCCGCAGTCCCTTATATTGTCTCACTTTCGGTTCACTTCCCCGGAAACCTATTCCCACTTTTCTTAACTTAAGGAAATGACGAATGGACAGGTCTTAGTGATCCGTGCAACACCCGGTGACTAGTCGCATCACTAATTCGCAACTTACGAGGTTGTTGGCCGGTTATCGGCGGGAAACGAAATTCAAATTCAAATTATTCAATTATACAGGTTTATTAATTTACCCGGTTACAAACGATACTTGATTTTTGCAAGCTTGTTTTTGCAAATAGTAACTGTAATTCATATTTGTCCAAATTGAACTATCTTCACTATTTAGCACTTAATTAGCACCTAACTATCCAGCTGCTTTGTTTATTATTCACTGTTTATTTTCATTGCGTTGCTAGCATAACGTTACGCTAGCAACGCAACTTAAAGGGATCAATTGCGGTGTAAATTAAAGAGCACTTAATTCATAAATTCTACACCTAATTAGCACCTAATTTTGGCATTTTCTAAATGCGATTTCCAGACTTTTCGTTGCTAGCGTCACAGAGCTCGAACGATCCGGAATGGCGTCTAGAAAAAAGCCTTTTTTGGATTTTTTCTGGAAAAGAAAATTACATTGTTATTAATAAAAAACCGTTAAGAAAATGAGCCGTCCAGCTTTTTGGCAAAATTTCAAAAAGTATGAGTGATAGCTCAAATATTAAAAAAGTTTTTAAAAGAGCAGGAAATTTTAGTAAAAAAGTTCTGTACTCCCGGAATTGTAGCTCCAATATTTCTAATTTTAATTTAACATTGAAAATCGGCTTTTGCGCGGCAGTTTTGGCATGCGCGCGCCGCCACTCTAGTGAGCGTAGTTTTTTAAATAATTTTTTTATGCAATTAAATATTGATTAAAAGATTTAAAAAAATTCTGGTGTCATCTAGACACTTTAAAGAATATGATTCCGTGGTAATAAAAAGTGTATCACCAATTTTCAACAAGTTATTCAATTGTTAATTAACATTTTTTTTACGGGTTTGTGTTGTCATAAAAGGCGGTATAAAAGTTTAAATAATTAATGTATAAATTTTTTGCTTTTTTTATAAGAATATTCAACAAGATGACGTTATGAAAGTTTATAAAATATTTTTATTTCATTAATTATTAATTTTTGAAGTAACAAAAAAATTAAAAATCTAAATAATGTATGTTAAATAATTTTCTTTTTTTAATTTTGCTATTACTGATTTCATATTCTTGTTAGGCATTATATGATTACTTTTCAAAATTTTTCATGCCATTCGTTTATAAATTTTTTATAAATCAATAGATTAATGAAATATTTTTGAAAAATTTTTTTTCACCATTTTGTTAGCGTACGAAAATAATGATTTAAAAAAAATTTTTCTTAAGAACAATATCTTATTGTTTATAATCGTTTTTTTCATATTTTGATTATTTAAATAAATAACTAAGGAATCGTTTTTTTTCCTTTAAATCATAATTTGCATTTCCAAATACAATGGCAAAAAAAAAATTTTTATACAGTATGAGTTAAGCTTTTTCATCGATTTTTAACCTAACGTTTATATGTTATATTTCTCTAACTACACGCATTTATTTATAAAAATTTGCGTTTTATATTTCTTACAATGCTCATAACTCATAAACAAATAATGTTGTGACAAATATGCTTCAGGATTTTTTGTTACAAGAAATAAAAATTACATATTTATTCCTATATTTATCTTTCTATGTAGTTTTGAATAAAATAAATATTACAGTGCTGCCTCTGTCATAATACGAGGTAAGCTATAAAAATTACGATATTGTATCGTAATTTTTAAATATTAACTGCATCTTTCCCAAGAAGCGCTCTGATGACTTATGAATATTTATTCAAATTGTTTATATGGACCTTAAAAACTATTTAAAGCGTAGGCTCTTCGGTGGCCGAGTGGTCCAAGGCCTAGGTTTTCACCTTGATCAGCAACTCAAGCTGAATGATCACGTAGACATCCAGCTTGAGAAAGCCAAAAAAGCATTCATGGTGAACAACAGAATTTTCTACCTTAAAAACCTATATGCGAGAGCAAAAATAATATGCTATCAGCTTTTGATATGACCAATAATAACATATGGAGCTCCATTGTGGTGGAACATTAATGCAGCATCGATGGAGAAAATCAGAGCGTTCGAACACAAATACCTCAAAGCATGTACCGGCCTATATAGATCAAAAGACACCAACTACCTGAAGTGCATCAGTAACAAAGTACTATACGACAAATCAGATATACCAAGAATAGACATTTCATCATCAACCTAAACAGAGACTACTATAGTAACCTCCAAAACGTCGATAACAATGTGCTACGAAAAATCAGTATCATAGATGACACCAAAGCTAAAAATCGGTCTGTCGGTTGACCCTGCGGGACAGCCCCAAAACTTCCCGCCTATTTCGAGCTTCTTGAGCTCGAAAAATTGTTGTGGATACATTTTCGAGCTCTTTGAGCTCGAAAATACTTTTGTATGCCTTTGTTTTCGAAAGAAAATGTTTTTTACCATTTTTTCTCAAACGATATCTCTCGAACGAATAAACCGATTGAGACGTTCAAGGCATCGACGCGTTTTATTAACTTCTACAACTGATCAGATTTTTAAATTGATTCATTAAGTCGTTTTTGAGAAATTTTCAAAATACTAAAAAAATTTTTTTTTTAATTCTTTCGACAACGGTTTCTCTTGAAAGAATTAACCGATTTTGATGTTTGAGGTGACATTCGACGCGGCTTATGAAGCTTCAGAGCCCAGTTGATTTTGGAATCAATCAATCGAGAACATAAAGTTATCCAAAAAAAACATTTTTGGAAAAAGTTTATTTTTAGAATATCTCTGAACGAGCCCTACCGATCAAGGTTATTTTTTTCAGCTTCAAGGTATTCGCAAGCCGCGTTGAATGGCACCTTGATGATCAAAATCGGTTCATCCGTTCAAAAGTTATAAATATTTACATACATACATACATACATACATACATACACTCGGACATCATCGTGAAATTAGTCAGGATAGCTTCCTAGAACCTCAAAACGTCAAGATCTCTTAGAAATTCGATTTTCGAAAATCGGACTGAAACCCATAATTTCCCGAATTTTTGAAAATTTGCAATTTTTTTAGCGGGAAGTTAAAAAATATAACTCCTCGGGGTATATTTTTCCTCACATGTTCATATACTATGACAAAAATGACCTAATACAAGACTGTAACAACATCCCGATTATTTATCATTACAAAAGACGAAAAAATAACAAGAGAATAATATACTAGGCTGACAGCTTCAGATACCGAGAATTCGACTTTATTTACTCCACCTTAATACCGAAACGAGACCAACATGACTTTCGACGATTAAATGATAAGTACTGGTGGCTGGCTGAAGATACGCTACACCGTGAGAAGCTAAAAAGACGAAAGGCCACTGGATGGGCCACCCTTTAAATGTATATGGGTCATTCCACCAAATAAAGTTATTTTTACGGGGCGACCCTCGTCGATTTGATTTAAACTTTGTGGAGTCTTTCTATATATTTAAAAAAAAATTCTCTGAAAATTTGAGCCTTTAATATGCAGCAGTTTCAAAGTTATGATTTTTTGAATTTTTTAAAAATGTTTGTTTTTAACTTTTTCATTAATTTTTTTGAAGGAAAAAATTTAAAAAAAAAATAAGCACATAACAGTTATTCGTAGGAAAAATTCTCAGCTTTCCAACAAAAATATCCATTTTTTATTTTCAGTTACAGAAGACCCTTTAAAATTCGTTTAAAATAGAAAAAACGATTTTTATGACCGTGGGGCGCTTGTTACATCTAATTTGATATTTTTTTCTGAAAACTGAGCCTTTTTCCCACAAAATATGTAATTTTCACGATGTGTATATTTTTTGTTTGAACAAAATCAATAATTATTTAAATACAAGTCATTGATTTTATAGTTTTATCAAACTGTAATAGTTTATTGTGTAGCAAGAGATGAAATAAAACGATATCAGACGAGAATGAAGTAGGCTGCCCAAGCCGTAGGCAAAAGCTGACAATAACTGCAATCTGAAGTCGTGTTTCATCTCGTGTTACACACTATTTTTTCATGATTACCTACATTAAAAATTAGTTTCAGTGGCAGCAGCCAGTTAGATTTAAGTTAATTTAAGATCGATGGTGTGATCAACCATAAGTCTACGGGTAGTTTGTGATTTGCAATTTATCATTAATCAGAAACCATAAATACTATTTATTATTTATACAAATTTTTATAAAACTTGATGACAAAGTTAGAACTGTCATTAAGGGAGATAACATCAATAGCCTGAAATCATTTTTGAACAAAACCATAGAATCAAAGTTCAAATCACTAATTCCTAAACTTGAAGCTTTGATGCTGGTATCATGAAAAATAGTTTTATAATTTTTGTTGTCAGAGCTTTACTGCAGATACATACTAGAAAACATATCCTCACACCGCAAGATTTATGCATCCGGGCTATTCAAAATTTTACTCGAAAAAAAATTCAAATTAAAGCTGATTAAATTTGCTAACCGGCCTATGCATTGGTTTAGCTGAAAAAATTTTTCTGCAGCCCGTGGGCTCTCTCAAAGAAAAGAAAAAATTTAGAAAATTTTTTTCTCGCGGTATTTCTCATGTTTGTGCAATGGCTGGAGGTCTAAAAAAATCGATGAAAATGAGTCGAAACTAGAGATTTCAAGCTACAAAATACTTTTTTTTATTTTTCGATACGATTATTTTTCACGAAGTTACAGCCTTGCAAAAAATTTCTAAAATTTTCTTGTTCCTTTAATTTATGGCATGAGTGTATATGAGTGAAATATTTCTACGTATAAAATATCTCCCCCCCCCCAACGTTGCGTTTTAGAATTTTTTTTTACATGAAGGGGGTTTTCTACCTCCGAAATGGCGCAAATTTTCGTAAAAAACAGCAGTTTTCCCTTTAAATGACCACGAAAAAATAAAAAATGAAAAAAAAAAAAAAAATAATCAGAGAACGTTGGGAGGAGAATTTAATGATGCTTTGACTAAATTTGAGTGGTTTTCTATTTTAAATCATTTCCAGCTGAGATACAGTGCTCACTGCAAATCGCCTATTTTAAAAGACGTTCTGGGAAAAGCTCCGTTACCTGCTTGTTTGCAGATACTATCACATAAAAAAAATTACTTGATTATGGTTAAAAGGTTGCAATAAATTAGCCCAACCCATACGCCTAAAAAAAATTCGTAAAGAAAGCATTTTTTTCACGATTTAACCGCTCCCCCCCCCCCTCAAATTAACCAATGAATAAATTGTTGACATTGAAAATGACATTTGAAATGAATTTGCATTCTAATTCAGTGAGTAAATTTACGTCAAATTGTATAGCAGGCTGTATACGAATTGTCGTCAAAAACGGAAAAGCCCGAAGTTGACGGACTTTTGACGAAAAATTCAAAGGAACTTTTGTAAAGTAAACTTTTGCTAAGAAAACTGTGCTATTAGGGAAAGTACTGCAGAAAGTTGTCGCCAGTCTGATGCCAACTTGGCTATTAGGATAATTTATAAGTTTTATCTTATCATTTGCCGTTGCCACAGTTTTCAGTTTTATCTACCGAGTTTTCTTCTCAATCATCTGATATACAACAAGCTGTTTTGATCAGCTGCTGAGGGTATGTAGGGTGGTATGGGTTATTCTTTGTATCGAAGAATCGATGGAAAAACTTGGAGTTCTTTCTATATTGTTTAGATGTCGTGATACCAGATTAATTGAAGATTTCAAATTAATTACTATCTGGTCATAAAGTATTGACCTTAAATTTAAAACATGAATAATTTATGTTTAAAAAAATCGCATTAGAACGTGAAACATATAGATCGGTAAATTAAAGTATCTTATACTCCTATCCGAAATTTCATAAACCTAAAAAATTTTTTACCCGAGATATAAACAATTGAAGGTTGAAAAACGTGGTTTTAAAAAGGTATAAATCCAAGCAATGATTACCTTTAGATGTGTAAGTAGATCGTGGTATTTTATGACAAATATTTTTTTCTCCATGTAGGTTATAGATTTCGAGAGTTTAATTTTTTTTTCAAGTATGTTAGTCATTAAAGTTTAATTATATTAAAATAGAATGAAACTTCAAATTTTCTTCAAATATATTTGTTTTATTAAAGTATGATAATATCTATTTTGTATACTTGAAATCTCATTACAATGAAATAAAGTCTTAAATCAATTTTACATTTGGCTAAGTTATAAAATTTTAGTTTGAAATATTTCATCCCTACTCAATTTACCTAATGGTTATAAGTAGTCCTGACCAGAAAAAATAAATTATGTAGTACATAGAAATCAAAATTAGAAATTTTGAAATAAGTTTTCTCATCAATTTATCTATTAGAAAATTTAGTATATGAAATTTGTCTTTTTACTATCGGCGCCTATGGTAAATAAACAAAAAAAAGTAAAAGCTCTGAGTCTCGTAGGTATAGAAACCAAACTTTTATGACTCGGACGCTTTTAACAAAAATGATGACAATAGATCATTATGGTAAGCTCTACGGGTTAACTGCGGTCATAAACACCTGCATGAAAACTAAAAAAGTATATAGTCCAGAAGAATCGCCATCAGCATCAGTCATCGTTCACATAAAATAATCAATATCGCTTTCTGCATAGATACAAATTTGAATCAAATTCGTATCTTAATTAGATCCTAAGATAGTCCATGATTATACATTATAAATTATAGCAATAATTTATAAAAAAAAAAATTTTTTTTTTTTCGAATTCTATTCAGAAAGGATCCACTATACACCAAAAAAATTAGCGTAGCAGCAGAACAATTATTTATCAAGTTATAAGCAACCAAAGTTGGTGCTTGAATTTATACCCCTTAAAAACCACGTTTTTCAACCTTCAATTGTTTATATCTGGATATAAATATATATATCCTAGATATGGATGGTCATGTATGATCAAGAATGATCATAGATGTCCATTCAGAGTCATGCACAGTCGTGCATGATGGTCTTGACTGAGTTAAGTATTATTATGCATCACTAGGCTTGACCAAGCATGAATCGTGCATAATCAGGCTTAATCAAACAAAAATAATAAATGGTCATGCAAGAACAAGCTTTATTATGCAGGCCCGTGCACGATCTTTCAATTTCTGTTGTACATAGTCTTGCACTGTCAAGTATGACTATGCATGAATCATCCAAGTTCATGCATAATGGTATATCACCATTCATGATTGAAGTATATGGTTGAGTAGGACTTTGCACGACCTTGCATGATTCATGCATGCCCATGCCTGATTCCTCCACGATCATACATGATTCATGTATGATCATGTCTGATTCATGCTCGATCAAGCACGGACTTGCATGTTGATTTTTTCCCGGGACGTCAAGTTTGTGACGTAAATGTAACATTAAGATTGCATGCATGTTACTGACCGAGTGACATCACATTGGTGACCTAAATGTGACGTTATATTTATATTGCATACTAACGTTAGCTTTACATTATAGATATTACCTCTAAATTATGTAACAAAATCGATTTATAAGTGACATAATCTTGGTGGTTCTATTTTATCGTCATATTTACGATGTAATGTTTCGGATATGTTCATACTGTTACAGCACTCTTACATAAAAAATAGTTACATTTATTTTACATCGAAAAATTTCATCACATATATGTAAAAAATTTTAATTCAAAATGATGTAGGTATTTCGACGGCATTGTGATAGAAAGGGTTATGCATAAAAATTATTTTTTTGTTATAAGGGAACATCCATAAATTACGTAACATATTTTGAAGATTTTTCAGACCCCTCCCCCCTGGTATGTAACAAATCGTAACAAATGACCAGACCCCCATGCCGCTACGAGATTTGTTACATAACATTATAATTTCGTCGCAACAGATAAAGTTCTTGAATAATTGAAATTCAAATTTCTTGCACACTATAAATGCTATATATTCATTAGGGCGTGTCAAAAAAAACAAGAATTTTTTTTTTTTCTTGGAACTAGATTCAAAAGTTATGTTTAGATGCCAAAGTAGATCTCTGAAAATATAAGCCCTTAATATTAATATTAAGGTTGTCCGCATCGCACTTTTCGATTTCCCATAAGAATAACAAAGGAAAAAAAATTTTTTTTTTCTAATTTTTGAAACTAATGAACTGTAAATTACATTGAAATAAACATCAAATATTTTTGTAGTGAATTGAACGCTCTACAAAAAAAGTATCTTATCATTTTTTGATAAAATCATCTGTTCGAAAGTTATTGGAGCTAGAAGTCAAATCTTCAGTAAATTTCGAGATCTTTTTACTTTTCCAGCAAAACTATCAGACATATCAAAAAATGTCATAAAATCTTTTTTATAGAAAATTTAACACCCTACAAATTATTTCTTGTAAAGCTTATTCAAATTCCACATTGTTCTCTAGTTATTTTCATTTTAATGCCAAGCTCATAAAAATAATAGTCTTTTAATCGATTTTGAGAACTCAACGTTAGAATGAAAATAACTAGAAAACAGTGCGGAATTTGCATAAACTTTATGGAAAATAATTTTTAGGGAGTAACATTGTCTACAAAAAAGGTCCTATGATATTTTTTGATAAGTCTGATAGTTTTGCTGAAAAAGTAAAAAGATCTCAAAATTTACTGTAGATTTGACTTCCAGCTCCAATAACTTTCGAACAGATGGATTTATTAAAAAATGATAAGAAACTTTTTTTGCAGAGCGTTCAATTCTCTATAAAAATATTTAATGGTCATTTCAATGTAATTTACAGTTCATTAGTTTCAAAAATCAGAAGAAAAAAAAATTGTTTTTCCTGTGTTATTCTTATGGGAAATTGAAAAGTGCGATGCGGACAACCTTAATATTAATATTAAGGGCTCATAATTTCAGAGGCCTATTTTGACATCTAAACAAAACTTTTGAGTCTAGTTCCGAGAAAAAAAAAATTCTTGTTTTTTTTGAAACGCCCTAATATTCATACTCGAGTCGAAGTATTAGTTTTCTTTTGGTTCCATCAATTTCTTAAAATTATTTTTTTGATTCTCCGACATTTTTCTTAGATTTTTTTTTGATGTTCTTACATTCTCGCCATGTTTTTTTTTTTTTTTGCTTTTTTTGTTGCCTCTAAGCTGTTCTGAGATCTCTATTCGAAGATTCTAATTCTCGGCAACAATAGTTATGGACGATGATTCGCTTTTGATTCTCCTTCGTACTTAAAAAATTCACGTAAAAAGTTTTATGAATCAAAAACCAATTAATTAAAAATCTGCCAATCGTTTTCAAGAGCACTGGCCGACAACAGCTTCCCAAAAAAAAAGTATCCATGTTTGTGCTTGCAGACTAAATACTTTACTTGGCTTTAATAGAGTATCATTATATCAGTACTCTAGTGAATTCGTTTATACAGAAAAGAAGTTTAAAACAAACTTGATACAAATAAACAATACTCATAATTTTGTAAGTTTGTTAATATTTCCTAAATGGTTGAATTTACGAACAAAATATAAGAGATTTTTTTTGAAAAGCGGTAAATTTTTCTTGGTGTACTGAAATGGTAAAGTATCATTGCTCAGGCAGGGTGAAACGGCATTGGAATCAACTTTTTTATTATTTTTGAATCATAAATCAATGATTTATATCATGTCTAAGTAAACAAATCTAATTTTGGAAATAACGTACACCATAATCAAATTTATATGGAGTTGAATGAGGATGTGGAATCCCTGCTTAAACAATCCAAGGATTCTTATAGCTGTATATATAAAACCTTATACTTAACTATATCACTTCTCATAGAACTCATTTATTCTTATAAAATCTCCATCCGAATTAATGAGAAACTATTGAATTCTATGAGATTTTCTAAACAGGGATCTCATATCATTCTCTTTTGATTATCTTTAGTTGTGAAAAACAGGGGAGAATCAAAAAAATTTACAGAGAATCAATTTTTCGATTCGGGACGTACGATTAGAATTTTTTTTCAAATTTTTATCTAAGCAATGTAATTCAATTTTTGTTACATAATACATGTCGAATTGACCTCCCCCCTTAACGTAACAATGCATAACAAATTGAAAAGCCCCCCCCCCCCTCAAAATGTGTTACGTAATTTATGAATATTCCCTTTCGAAAAATAACGTTTTTTAGCATTTTTTCTACAACGATATCTCTCAAACGAATTCACCGATTGAGGTGGTTGAGTTGGCAATCGACGCGTTTTATTGAGTTCTAGAGCCGATCCAATTTTAAAATTGATTTATCAAGACGTTTTTTAGAAATTTCCAAAAAACTAAAAAAAGAATTTTTTTTTAATTCTTTCGTTAACGGTTTCTCTTGAACGAATGAACCGATTTTAATGGTTGAGGTGGCATTCGACGCGGCTTACAAAGTTTGAGAGCTGATTAGATTTTGGCATCAATTCATCAAGCGAATTAAAAGTAATTAAAATAAAACCTTTTTGAAATATCTCCGCACGTACTCTACCAATTAAGCTCAAAATTTGAGTGCTTATAGTAAATAACAAGCCGCGTCGAATGACACTTCGACGATCAAAATCGGTTCACCCGTTCAAAAGTTACAGAATATTTACATACGTACATACACTCGGATATCATCTTGAATTTAGTCAGAATAGCTTCCTAGAACCTAAAATGTCGATATCTGTTGGAATTTCAATTTTCGCAAATCGGGGTGAAAACAATAACTTCCCGAAATTTTTGAAAATCATCGATTTTCTTAGTGGGAAGTTAAAAAAGGATTATTATTTTATCAGTAAATATTTTTGTCTTTATTAATCTAAAAACAGATATCTGATGACGTAATGAAGATATCAACTTGTATTACACTCTGTTATTACTGTGAGAATGATCTCATCATTTTTTTTTCTCAGTTATTTTTATTTATTATTTTGCGATGATCAATTATTCTAAAACCAAAAGAAATAACATAAATTATAATAATAATGTTGATATCCAAAACTAAAAAAATTTATTCAATTTTCGTTAAAAATTAGTTGTCTTGAACATATATGTAGTATTCTTCATCTAGCCTTGACTGACCAGGATAAGGATTTCCGAGATGTTGAAATTGTAAGATTTATAGGCTAGTCAACAAGTTCAAAGAGACGGAAACTCTTGATAAAGCTTTTAAAAATATGAGCAATAGCTTATTCAATTCGGGATGACGTCTAGAAAAAAATGTTTTCGAGGATGTAATAGCACATAAAAAATTGCAATACCCGGGTGTAACGGGGTAAAATTTAATTTATCGTCGAAGAAAATCGTGATTTTCCGCGGCTGGTCAGTTACCCGAGCCGTAACTCCAAATAAGTACCCGTTAGAGTTTTTCGACTTGTCGCCGGGTGCGCTAATTGAAGAAGCTCGGACTTCTGTCCCAAAATTAGTTAAGTGGAAAAGTCATTTTCCGCAAGTTGCTGAAAATGGCCGAGCTGAAAATATATAACTACAGGACAGTAGCGAAATCGAGGAAAGTCGGTCGAGCCGACAAGCTTAACCGACGTCCATTTGCCGTGAGCCTTATCTAGAAGACCGGAAACCAAAGGAAGACCAAGCGAAGCTAGATAGACGCCAAGGGTATCATCCGGTGAATAAGTGTAAAATTGAGTGTTAACATCGTAGTGCTGTGAGTAAATTTATTCTCGGCAGGTAAGCCAGAATTAATAAATCAATTAATATCGAGTATAAAATCTTCAAAAGTGTTAATAACCCAGCGTCTCCAATAGAATAAATTATCGGCGGGGGAAGCCAGAATTTATTGCAAAGAAATAAAGTAAAAATTAACCTCGAGTTTGGTCAAATAAGTTCTCGGCGGGAAAGCCAGAATTTATTATAAATAAATTAATCAATGATTGCGAAAAATTAATTCTCGGAAGAGAATCCAGAGTTAATTATTAATTTAATTTAGTACAATAAGAACTTAGAAATTGAGAATAAATTATGAAATTATTTAAATAAATGGCCAAGTAAAAGTTATGGAAACTGATTTTGGATAAGAAGTGCGTGAGTCAACTGCGAAGAACAGAACCTGAGTCCAAAGTACAAGAACAGGAGTCCAAAGTCCAATCATCGGCTTCACGTAAGTTTTCGCAGTACAAAAAAATCCAAAATGAAAATTTACGTGAAATGAAAACGTGTTGATAATTTAACGTATAAAATTAAAATATGATTTAATTGTGGAAAGTTAATAATAAATAAATGTAGTGAATTGAGACTGAGTAAAAAGAGTAGAGAAGAGTAATTCGTGTTATCGTAAAACGTTTGTGTGTGTGTGTGTGTGTGTGTGAAATAGAATAATTCCAGGGGAATTAAACTTTAGTTAAAGATCCAGGGGATCTGGCAAGTTGCCATTTTGTTTAAAAATGATGGAAAAAGTCCAGGGGACTCAATTTTGAATAAAGGATCCAGGGGATCAGGCCGGTGGCCATTATGAATAAAGTCCAGGGGACTCAATTTTAATTAAAGGATCCAGGGGATCGGCCAGTGGCCAATTATTAATTAAGTCCAGGGGACAATTTTATTGAAGGATCCAGGGGATCAGGCCGGTGGCGAAATTTATTGTAAGTCCAGGGGACTAAATAGTTTTCTTTTATATGATTTAGTGTAATAAAAGTCCAGGGGATTAGTTAGGTAGTAAGAGTATAAAGTCCGGTGGACAAACTTTGCTAATAAATTATAAGTGAAATGAAAACTCGGTGGGTATGATTGTTATCCCGATGAAAAAAGTTTTTGTCTAATTATATATTGTTATATATGTTCATATATATGACCATATACGATTATATATAATTATATATGAAGTTATATATAATCATGCATGATTATATATGGGGTCATATAAGATTATATATAATTATATATGACACCGTACATAACTATTAGGTGTACAAAAAAGTTCTACCCGTTTTTCAAAGATGGAGTTATCTAACAGCTATTTATAGGTTAGCTATGAATACGTATATGTACATGCACAGCTGTTTGTACTCTTTAAATTCATCAAACTTTTAATATATTAATCTTCGATATATATATTTTTTTATTAAGTTAAAAATGGAAGTAAGTAATGAGCATATCCGCCATTGTCTTTTATATGAATTTCATCAAGGAAAAAGTGCTGCTGAAGCTCAAAGAATAATCTGTGCAACTTATGGTGACAGTGTTATTGATGACAGTACTTGTCGAAGATGGTTTCGGAAATTCACAAACGGAGATTTTAATTTAAATGATAAACCACGCTCTGGAAGACCTTCAACAATCAGTGACGAGAAATTGGAAGAATTACTGAATCAAGATTCTGCACAAACACAACAAGAACTTGCGAAAAAGTTAAACGTTACTCAACAAGCTATTTCTGAAAGATTAAATGCTTTAGGTAAGATTCAAAAAGAAGGAAAATGGGTACCTCATGAATTAACTCCAGAACAACGAGAGAGACGAGTTGACACCTGCCTGTCGTTGCTTTCACGACATAAAAAAAAAAGTTTTTTGTGGAAACTTGTAACAGGGGACGAAAAGTGGGTTTACTATGAGAATCCTAAACGTCGAAAACATTGGGTAGACCCAGGACAACCAACGACATCAACACCAAAACGTAATGTTTTTGGGAAAAAAATATTGCTTTGTATTTGGTGGGATGAGTGGGGCGTGCTATTTTATGAGTTACTCAAACCAGGAGAATCCGTTACTGGAGAACGCTACAGTTGTCAATTAAAAAAATTAGCAGATGAAATCAACAGTAAAAGACGATTTGCGGGACAAAAACCTCGACCAGTGATACTGCAGCATGATAACGCCAGGCCTCATAGAAGTTCAATCGTCCACCACACTATAAATGATTTACAGTGGAAAGTTTTACCGCACCCGGCGTATTCACCAGACCTTGCACCGTGTGATTTTCACCTATTCCGTTCATTGCAAAATTACTTGGCTGACAAACACTTACAAAATGAAAACGAAATGCAAAAAACAATAGATGATTTCATTTCGACAAAAGATCAAGCCTTTTATCGCCGTGGGATCCATCAGTTGCCTGAGCGTTGGCAAAGGGTAGTAGATGCTGATGGTGGTTATTTTGATTAAAATTTGTATTTTATTTAAAATTTTTAAATATATTTTTTTTTGACAAAAAACGGGTAGAACTTTTTTGTACACCTAATAGATCTGATCATACCAGGCTGTTATAAGCCCATTTATAAGTCTATATATTATCAGATCTGATTATATATAAGTCTACATATAATTAGATCTGATCAGATCTAATCATATATGACTCTATATATAATTAGACATGATCATACTTAGCTGTCAACTCCATTTATAACCATGTATAAGTCTATATATGATCAGATCTGATCCTATATGAGTTTATATATGATCAGATCTGATAATATATAGGTCTATATTAGACTGCGCCAAAAAAATTCGACCCTTTTTTTTTCTTTCTATACTGTGAAAATATTATTCCTGATGACCAAAAACAATTACTGTGCAAGTTTGAGCCCTTAATATTGATATTAAGAGGTGTATCGTTACGTATATTCGTTTCTTGACAGAAATTTCATTTTTTACCCAGAACTCGTAAATCATCTATCTGAAAAATTTGAGCAATGCACAGTCTTAAAGAAAATTAAATTCATTGCAAAAAATCACTCTTTGTAAATTGACGTAAAACGAGCCGTTTCCTTGTAACAGTGCCTTAAATATTGATTTGTTCTTGAAATTCTTTACTTCTCTTTTGGATTTTTGAAACTACTAGAAATATTAAAATTAATTCTAGTTAAAATACATATTTTTGAAGGAAATTTCATGCTCTACAAAAAAGGCCTCTTCATATTTTTTTCTAAATTCACTTCTTCGAAAGTTATTCAGGTTATTTAAGTCGTTTCTACTCAACTTCAACCTTGAATTTTTTTGGCCCATTCTAATATAGACCTATATATTATCAGATCTGATCATATATAGACTCATATATGGTTATATATGGAGTTATAACAGCCAGGTATGATCAGATCTAATTATGTATGGGGTCATATATAATTATATATGACCCCATATATAATCATGCATGATTATATATAACGTCGTATATGATTATATATAATCATATATGGTCATGTATATGAACATATATAATCATATATAATTAGACAAAAACTTATTTCATCGGAGCAATACTTGAATAATGTTCAAAGGTTTCGGCAGCAATTTAAAACTATTAATCGATATCGATTCATATACGAATATTTATAAGTTTATAGATAAATAGAGTTGATTGTATGTATGTAATGAATTCTATTGTAATTAATGTATGATCATATATAAACAGATTAAGTTATGTATGATCAGATCTGGCCAATTTTTGGATCTGATCATATATAGACAATTATGCATGATCATATATGATTAGACAAAATCTTTTTTCATCGGGATGTGATAAATAAAATTGATAATTATATTAGTTAAATATTGTGTATAATTAAATTTAATTCCTCATCCTTCCTCACTCTTGACGAACCCTCAAACGATTTTTCAAAATTTTCATTCTAACAACAATTTTTTTTACAATCAAAATTTTGAGTACTTTTAATTAAAAAATAGATTCTAAAACAACCGTTAAAGATAACTTAATGAAATATCCAGGATTTATTGTCAAATATCTATATTTCATAAAAATATTAATAGCTTAAAATTCTTTGTTTATTATCCTATTGTTAATTAACTTTTAAGTAAACAAATTAAAATTTCATTGACTTCTCCGTCACCAAATGAAGTTTTTTTTCATGTTTTACATGCGTTATTTATTAAAGTTTAAGATCCCAAAAAAAAATTTCACTGCTCGTGATTAGTTTAAACAATATAAAACTATTTATCACCGCACGCCGGTCGCTGAGAGCTCTCAATACCGTGCGCGCTTGAGCGTCTCAGGCTCAATTGCAGCTTTGTTCAGTCATAATTCAAAGTAACATTTAAAAATATTATTACTAAACAAATTTTATTTTTTTTAAACAATATCATGAATAATACCATAGAATAATTTTTTATTATTAAACTGAAACAGGATAAACTAACTAATAATTAAACTTAATTATTAATTAATAATAATTTATAAATTATAATTAAGTAATTATTGATAAATTAGTTATTTATTGAACAATAATCAGGGAAAACTGTCTAATAACTAAATTTTTGTTTTAAAATCATTATTTTGCTAAGCCAATGGAATGGTAAAAAACATTTTTTTTTCAAACATTAAACTTGTCTATTTGTTTATAAAAAATAACTCAACAAATGATGTAAAGAATTTTTTTTGGACGTTATTTAACGCCATTGTTAGATACGAATAGAGCAATAATATAACATTTGTCGAAAAAATTTTTTTTAACAACGTTTCTTAGATTTTTCATTTCTTGTTAACTTTAAAAAATTATTGTAAACAAAATAATAAACTTCTATGGCGTGATCTTTTCAAGTACAGATATAAGAAGAGCTCTACTAAGTCAAAAATTTATAGAGATATTATTTAAACTTTTACATCGTCATTTATGAAAACGGAGATTGGAAAAAAATTTGTTAGTTAACAAAAGTATAACTTTTTGAAAAATTGACTTAGTAATTTTTTTCCAACGGGGATTTATTCTTTTAAGTTTCTAGATGATACCATAATATATTTAAATTTTTCAATTAATATTATTTACTATGAAAAAATTATTATATGTGGTACCCTCTTTCTAGAGGCAGTGCACCCATACCGTAACAGTCGTGCGAAGCCCTATTTTCAGCGTTGAATTAAAATTATAAATAATATAGGTAGAGTTCGGAGAGTTAAGTCTCTTTTATTGGAAATTTCGTCCTTTTTTTTTATTCTTAATTTGTTAATAACTATTGCAATTGTTTATGTGCAAATACATTCTCGAAAACATTTTTTCTAGACGACATCCCGAATCGAATGAGCTATCGCTCATATTTTTAAGAGCTTTATCAAGAGTTTTCGTCTTTTTGCACTTGTTGACTAACCTACGCTGAAAGAAAAAAGTATATTTCCAAGTAAGATTTCTTAATTTAAGTATCAGTTTACGGAAATAGTGCCAAGAAAATATTTTCTTAATTTTAGTAAAAATGCATTGTTTGTAGAAATTTATACGTAGATTTAAACAATTGTTATAAAAATAAGAAATATTATACTTCGATGCAGTAAATTTTTTCTTGTTTTTAGTATTATGAGTCAAGAAAACATGTTTATTCGAATATAATTTTTTTTTCTCTCAGTGTATTAATCGGTTGAATAGATGTCTGAAATTCATTAAAATGAGGAAAGCCTTTAACTTCGCCTTTTGATACTAACTAAGTGGAGACGAAAAGAGTTTTATTACATTATTATATGTATTTACTTTAATAAAAAAAAACTACATCTACATACAATCGTTTGTCGAAATCTAAAATGTTTACTTGGCATCAAAGTCATCGGAATTGCAACTTTTACGTTTACTTTGCTTCCCGCTTTGAGGGTTCAAATCCTCAAAGTAACGATATATTCGGTGAGTTTTCCCATTGAATGCTTGAATTTTTTCATCTCCTTCTTTACCTTTATTTATTTTTCCTCTTTTTTTTATATTTTATCTCACTACAGTAAGATCTATCTACTACTACCTTTCCTTTTCTAGTTTCCAACAGTACGTGGCTTGTGTTTGCATTTCTCTCCCGAGGGATGGTAGACGTGCAATTTCGAAAAGCCGTTTTCAATTCCGTTTTCTTTTCAGGAAAGAAATCTCGAGAGCTACAGTCTGAAGTCCAAGACCCGCTTTGGCATTGGAGGGTGAGCGGTCACTAGGGATTACTCTAGTCATATATATAAATATATATATATATATATATATATATATATATATATATATATATGTATATATTCCGGTGCTTCGTTTCCGGCGAAAGTATTTTTTTGTTGCTCATTAAGCCAAATATTATTTTTTATGCTAAAACAAAAATTCCTGCCAAGTTTGAGCTCTTAATTCCAATCCTAAGTACTTTCCATTTGATTTCCAAGATTTCCCATTTAAAATACACGTAAATTAAATTACTTTTTTTTTAACTTTTTAATACTCAGCTGCGTTTTATGATATCGACGCGGTTTTAGTCGCAAATTGTAGGGCATTTAGTGTTCTTCAAAAGTGCCCATCATAGTAACTTAGTTGTAATTCCAACTTTTTCACTGATGTCCGCTGAGGAAGTCATTTTTCGTATCAAATTGACCTTTAATGGCTTGCAGAACGTAAACCAATGAATACACACCAAAAATGTGAACGGGAATTTTATAGAAAATTTTATTCCCTTAAAAAAAAATTCTTAAAAGTCAAGTCGCTAAAGTCCATAGTTTCCAAGTTATAGTATTTTAATAATTTAAAAAAATAAATAGAAATTGTCATTTTTTTTAATATTATATTTTTTAAATTATTAAAACTCATATAACTCGGAAACTATGGACTTTAGCGACTTGATTCATGGAACTTTTCTTGAAGGGAATAAAATTTCCTATAAAATTCTCATTTACATTTTTTGTGTGCATTCATTGGTTTACGTTCTGCAAACCAATAAAGGTCAATTTGATACGAAAAATGATTCCCTCAGCGGACATCAGTGAAACAAATGGAATTACAGCTAAGATACTATGGGTACTTTTGAAGAACACCAGATACCCTACAATTTGCGACTTAAACCGCGTCGATATCATAAAACGCAGTTGAGTATTAGAAAGTTAAAAAAAAAGTAATTTAATTTACGTGTATTTTAAATGGGAAATCTTGGAAATCGAATGGAAAATACTTAGGATTGGTATTAAGAGCTCAAACTTGGCAGGAATTTTTGTTTTAGCATAAAAAACAATATTTTGCTTGATGAGCAACAAAAAAAATACTTTCGCCGGAAACGAAGCACCCTGATATATATATATTGCATGTTTTAGGTTTCCACTATATTAAATTGGTGTTAATACCGTACGATGGACGGTGTGGCTCAATAAGTTATAGATCAAATTGAACGGAATATAGTATAGTGCCGGATAGCTCAACTGGTAGAGCACTCGGCGCGATACCGACATGGTCTGGGTTCGATTCCCAGTTCGGGCTATCTATATTTTTCTCAATTTATCTATAAATTGTCTTATTGAGAAGGTTTGCATGTTTTAGGTTTCAACTATATTAAATTGGTGTTAATACCGTACGATGGACGGCGTGGCTCAATAAGTTATAGATCAAATTGAACGGAATATAGTATAATGCCGGATAGCTCAACTGGTAAAGCACTCGGCGCGATACCGACATGGTCTGGGTTCGATTCCCAGTTCGGGCTATCTATATTTTTCTCAATTTAACTATAAATTGTCTTATTGAGAAGGTTTGCATGTTTTAGGTTTCCACTATATTAAATTGGACCAATTTAATTTAACTGGGAATCGAACCCAGACCATGTCGGTATCGCGCCGAGTGCTCTACCAGTAGAGCTATCCGGCATTATACTACATTCCGTTCAATTTGATCTATAACTTATTGAGCCACGCCGTCCATCGTACGGTATTAACACCAATTTAATATAGTGGAAACCTAAAACATGCAAACCTTCTCAATAAGACAATTTATAGATAAATTGAGAAAAATATAGATAGCCCGAACTGGGAATCGAACCCAGACCATGTCGGTATCGCGCCGAGTGCTCTACCAGTTGAGCTATCCGGCACTATACTATATTCCGTTCAATTTGATCTATAACTTATTGAGCCACACCGTCCATCGTACGGTATTAACACCAATTTAATATAGTGGAAACCTAAAACATGCAAACCTTCTCAATAAGACAATATATATAACCTTGTCGGATATACATGTTAGCTGTAAAAATCCAACAATTCTTATCAAAGTAGTCAATCGTTTTGGAGTTTCTACGTTTTCAATGGCATCCATTTGTAAAAATATTACTGTCAAAGTAGCCAGGTAAATACAATTTTTTTTTTGTTTTAATTTTATTGTGTTAGCATGCATCATTTACTTTGGCTAAAATTGATTACTACAATAAGTAATATGAAAAAAAAATGTTTAATTACATTTGTAAAGAATACACAATCAGCAAGGATTTGAGATCCAACATAAAAAGAGAAATCTCCGACAGTTAAAGAACGATGGTAGCGTACAGTAATACATAAGATAGTCGGAGAAAATGAGAAGCGTGCGCAGAGTCGAGCAGTATAAGAATGGAGTTGACGGAGCGAAAATCATGTAGGCCGGAAACGGAAACGAAGCTCATCGTTATACTTTACGTCGAGCATTGGTCTTTTGTGAAAGGTTTTTACAATACAGATGGATTTTATTTATTTTATTTTACACATATATATTTTTTCAGCTTGGTTAATTATAAATAATGATTTACAGTATATATATAAGGGTGGCGCAAAAAAACCGACTATTTTCTTTTCGAGTCTTATGAAAATTTGTTGGTTTACGATGTTTTAAGAAGCATCTCCAAAAATCAGCTCGATAAAAAATTTTTAAGAGGTCGCTCACGAATTTTGAAAATATCGAAAATGATCGAAATTTGAATTTATATTTTAAAATTTTTTCTCCCTCGTGGCAGCAATAGTTTATATTTGTAAAATCATGACTATGTTGAAATTTTGAGCCCAAGATTCAAATATTTGAACGGCGCTCAAGAATTTCGAACATTAACTGATAATATGTAACTAATACTTTGAATTGGTTTTTGTAGTTTTTTATAACTCAATTATTGTCATTTCCTTAAAATATAAAATTTTCATAACCAAAATTACAGAGGACAATCTTAAACAATAAAATTTGGTAAGTTTTGAATAAGCAAAAAACCTAAAAATTGAATTAAAAAATAAAAAAGTATGTAAACAACTTATTATTTCTATTTCTAGGGTTACATTTTCATTCATTGTCATGCAAATTGATGGTAAAAAAATCGATAAGCTTTGTTTTTAATATTTAAACGTCGCTCGAAAACGTCCAAAAAACATCACTCGGAAACATTCAAAATTCTTGAGCGAGGCTTAAATATTTAAATTTTGGGCTTAAATTTTGAGCATAGTCATGATTTCACAAATATAAACTATTGCTGCCACGAGAAAGAAAAAATTTTGAAATAAAAAATTCAAATTTCGATCATTTTTTATATTATTGAAATTCGTGAGCGACCCCTTAAAAATTGTTTATCGAGCTGATTTTTGGAGAGGCTTCTTAAAACATCGTAAACCAACAAATTTTCATAAGAGACTCGAAAAAAAATAGTCGGTTTTTTTGCGCCACCCTAATATATACGCTTCAAAACAACTTGAGATTTTGTCATAAATACCCGATGAAAAAAGATTTTGTCTAATCACATATGACCATGCATAATTGTCTATATATGATCAGATCTAAAAATTTAACGATTAAACGAACTTACCTGTAAGTGAAGTTCTATCGTAATTGTATGAAGCGCCTCCTCCGAAAAGATCACCAGACGTAGTACCTACTCCAATGCTCAGAAAGTCACAAAGTTTAAAGTAAGAACTAAAAAAAATTTATTAGTTGCTTACTTTACTATGGTATGTATTGTATATTTATAGATATCTATAAAAACGATCTTCATTATTTTAAAGATCTACCGATACGAATGTAAAAATGGGCTAAAAAAAAAAAAAATTTTTAAAGGGCTGGGTGGGACTGATCTTTTCGGAGGAGGCGCTTCATACAATTACGATAGAACTTCACTTACAGGTAAGTTCGTTTAATCGTTAAATTGTATTACGCGCCTCCTCCTCAAGATTACCAGGCGTAGATGCTTAAAGAAGAGTATCGGGAGATTCATGAGTATTAATAAAAAAAATTTTTTTTTTTTAAAAAAGAAACAATTATTTTATTATTATCTTCCAAGGAATAGAAGTAAACAATTATATGTATTTGAACAATAAATTAATTATTTTTTTGTACTCAAAACAGTTTTGGCAAAAATAGTACAATCTTCTATGATCTTACGATCATAAAATCTTGCAAAAGTTTGCGAAGATTGGGTCCAACCTGCAGTTTTTTGAATTAAATCTATGTTTACTCCGTTCTTTTTTGCTGAAGAAGTTGAAGCATGTCGTGTGCTGTAAGCAGTAAATTTTGAGGTATCTATTCCACTTAGATGAAGGACTTCTTTGATCCATCTACTTAAAGTTTGAGTAGAAACTGCATTATGAGGTTTTTTCCAAGAAATAAATAGATTTGATGTACTGCCTCGAAAATCTTTAGTCCGTTTTAAATAATTTAAAAGAGTTGAAGCAACACAAATTGATGTATCCTCAGTAAAAAAAGGAAGGATCAAATTTGGTTGAGTTGATTTTGGTCCTGACGTTTTTAATTGACTTGTAATTTTAATTTCAATACGATCATCCGATTGGTCTATATTATTTAAATTGATGGCAGCTAAAGTTTGGATTCTGTGACCAGTAGTGAGGGCTAAAAGAACCACTACTTTATACGACAAATGTTGTAAAGATAAGTCATCATTTGGGAACCATTTTGATACAAAATCAAGGAAAATTTTAGGGTTCCAAGTACTATCATATTTAGGACGAGGTGGTCGAATTTTTGATACTCCTTTACAAAATCTTTTTACATCCGGATTTTCACTTAATTCTGGACCTAAAATTAAAGCAACAGCTGATCTTAGGGAGTTGACAGATCCATAAGATGCTCCTTTATCCACTTCGCTTGTTAGGAATCTTAGAACATCCGGAATTTTTGCTGTGAAAACAGAAGTATTCGTAAGATGACAAAAATTCCACCATTTTTTCAATGCTGATTCATATTGGCGTAAACTGGAGTCCGAAAGTGAAGCAATACTTATTTCACTTGTAGTAGAGGAAATTTCTTTCAAGCTATACATTTGCTTGATAAGATTCCTCCCACCAGGGAAAGCTGGGAGTTGAGAGGATGAGGTTCCCTATTAGAGGAAGAAAGTAGATTTAAACTTGGTTTAAAAATTATAGGTGGAGATTCAAACATTGACATACACCGAGAGAACCATGCTTGCGATGGCCAATTAGGAACTATTAGTAAACCTCTGGTATTATCACTTTCAATTTTTTTTAATACCTTTGGAATCAACGCAAAGGGAGGGAAAGCGTAAAAGAAAAATTTGCTCCAATCTAGTGTAAATGCATCAATTGCAATTGATCCTGGAACTTTTTTCCATGAAACGTATTTGTAGCATTTGGTATTAATACGACTAGCAAAAAGATCGATTTCCGGATAACCAAACGTTTCACAAAGTTGAGTGAAAGCTTGTAAAGATAAGCTGTATTCAGTTTCTGATTCTAATCGTCGAGATTCATAATCAGCAGTTATATTATCTTTAGAACTAATGTAAGAAGCTAAAATAAAAATATTTCTTATCTCACACCACTTCCAAATGAATTTAGAAATTTTACTAAGATTTTCAAATTGAATTCCACCCATTCGACTTATATAAGCAATAGCTGTAGTATTGTCGATACGTAAGAGGATATCACAATATCTCAGCTTACTAGCGAAACATTTTAAGCCGAAAAATGCAGCCTGCAATTCCAAAAAATTAATTGGATTTTTACGTTCATCATTATTCCAAAATCCATGAGCTTTTTCTGTACCACAGCAAGCACTCCAACCAGTGAGCGATGCGTCAGAAAAAATCTCTAAAACATATGTGAGACTTTTAATTGGATTAAAAATATTCTTGATATGTAACTTCCACCAAGTAAGATCCTCAGCAACTAATGAAGATAACACTATTGACGCTTCATAATTACTCTTGCATTTTTCCAAAGCAAGAAACTTTTCTCGCTCTAAACTTTTCATGTATACCCAACTATATCTAGCTGCAGGGCATAAAGATCCTAAAATTCCAATTAAAGAAGCGAAATCTCTAATTTTATGACGAGAATTGACCTTGAATTTTTGTAATAGGTTAAGTGTATTTGTAACTTTAGTAATGGATAATTCAATTTTCATATCCTTGGAATTCAAAATAAAGCTTAAGAATTTTTGTTTTTGAGATGGTACAAGAATACTTTTTTGTTGATTGATAATAAATCCAAGACTTTCTAATAAAGAAATTGTTTGTCGGATATTAGCTAAGCATTCTTCTCTAGAATAACCGATTAATAAAAAATCATCGATGTAAATGACAGAAGAGAATCCTTGTTCTCTTAGAAAAGAAATGATAGGTTTCATTAATTTAGTAAAAACGTATGGTGCAGTGTTTAAACCAAATGGTAAACAATTAAATTCATATAATAAACCATTAAATATAAATTTTAGATATTTTTTGTAAGAATTCGCAATAGGAATAAGATAGTAGGCATCCTTGAGATCTACTGTTGCCATAAAACAAGAAGGGCGAATTAAATCACGAGCAGTTCTCATATCTTCCAATTTAAAATGTTCAGTTTCGAGGAATTCATTCAACTTTTTAAGATTTAAAATGAATCGACTTGTACCATCTGGTTTAGGAATAAGAAAGATACTTGAAATAAATTGATCTTTATCTACTAAACATTGTTGAATTGCACCTTTCTCTAATAATTCTCTAATATGATTAGATAATTGTAATTTTTCAGATAGAGATCAACATGGTTCCTTAGGTGATACTTTTTGTTTGGGTATATTGGTAAAAGGGATGACATAACCATTTAACCAACTTAAAATCGTTTTATCAGAAAATAATTTTTTCCACAAAGGTAAAAAATATTTTAAACGTCCAGCCAAAACACTTACCGGTTGGACTAACGTCGTTTCTTCGAGGAGACTGGTCCCCCCTGTTTTTTCCAAGACTGACGGTAACTGGAGGTTTTTGGAAGCTGATTGGTCGTTTTGTGTTGCTCCCCCGTTGACAACTGATGACTGTAAGGTTGACGGCGAGGGCCCTTCAAGTTTTTTGAAGATTTTTGAGAAAAATTTGTTGAAGATTTAATTGACGGTTTGAGATCTTTTGATGATCTTTCTAGAGATTTTGCCATTTTCAAATTTTCGCCAAGATCTTTACCAAATAGTCATTCATCAGCGGTAGTAGCAATTAATGTTTCTTTAATTGAAGAATTCAGATTAAAACGTATAATAAGCCGTCTTGTCAAGGTCTCATCCCGTTGAAGGTCTACCAAAATTCGACCTATATCACTTAAATTAGATATTGAAGCGAGAGAATCCGAAGAAATACCTTTAAGCAGGTTAGATAACATAGAGCCTACAGTGGATAAGCATACTGAAACTTTTTGTTGTTTATCCACTATCTTTTTGTCTCTATTTATGATTGGATCCAATAATGACGCTTTAATTTCAGCATTCAATTTTGGAGGTTAAAAAAAAATACAATTTTCTGGAGTGAGATGTTTTTTGGAAACAGATTTTCTTTCTTCTTCCGGTAGACCTTTTTTAATAATATCCTCCCAACGAATAACTACATCATTATGAATGGGAGATAATTAAGTGTACTTGACACTAAATTAATTTCATAATAGTCACTTGGACTAACATTTTTTTTTTTTTTTTATTATATCCAATAAAAGAATTTTAATGAAAACTTGTTTATTTATATTTTATTAATTACATAAGACTGTAATTAATAGCGTTACTTGAACGCATAATTTGAGATGAAAACCTTACTTGAAGGATAAAGACTGAAATTTATTTGAAATGTCAGACTTACGATGTTTTTTATGCTTTCGTAAATGACGGATTTCATCGTCTTGCCGCTCCAATTTTCGTTTCAATGAATTAATTTCCGAAATCCAATCCATATTTCGGAAATAAAAATATCAATATTGGTGATATTAATTTGAAATATAAAATAATTTATATGAAATAAAAATTAAATGTGACGTTTTCTTGAGCACAAAGAAAAGGAATGAAGATCGTTTTTATAGATATCTATATATGTACAATACATACCATAGTAAAGTAAGCAACTAATAAATTTTTTTTAGTTCTTACTTTAAACTTTGTGACTTTCTGAGCATTGGAGTAGGTACTATGTCTGGTGATCTTGAGGAGGAGGCGCGTAATACTATTGGCCAGGTCTGATCATACATAACTTGATCTGTTCATATATGAACAGATATGATCAGATCTATTTATACATGATCATATATAATTGGATCCAAAAATTGGCCAGATCTGATTATATATAATCATATATGTTTATATATAATCATGCATGAACGAATATAGTCATTTTTAGAATCTCATTTAGAATATCTTTAAATTATTAATTAAGTAATTTATTTAGGATTTATTGTCTTCAACAAGATAAATGTTGGTTTCATTTAGATAAAAAAAAAATAAATTACTATCCGTTGACCACTACTTTACTACGAAGTCACCCGTCCAATCAATTTCCTACGCCGATGCTGTTTAACTATGGTGATTGCTGGATTGTAGTCTGATCCTCTAGTCCGTTAAGAACTTACAATAAAGAAAAGTTTATGATATTACTTAACTCAAATAATCAAGTCGATACATCCTACTTAAATAATGCATCTAATGAAGAATTTGATTTTGTACATAAATTACAATTGAATTCATTAGATACCTATAATCAAATCTATTTATCTATAACTTTATAAATATTCGTATATAAATCGATATCGATTACTGCTTTTAAATTTCTGCTGAAACCTTTAAACATTTTTTAAGTATTGGGGATTTAAGCTTGTTTGATAGTTGACAAAATAATAATTTAATAACATTGATATTAATTATATATAGACCTATATATTATCAAATCTGATTGTGTATATACTTATATATGATTATATACGGAGTTATGACAGCCAGGTATGATTATATCTAATTTTGAATAGACTCATATATGATTAGATCTGATCATATATAGACTCATATATGATTAGATCTGATCATATATAGACTCATATATGATTATATATGGGGTTATAATAGCCAGGTCTGATCAGATCTAACTATTATAGACTTATATATAAATGAACAGATTCACAACTATTTTGTTATGAAATATTTGCTCTTAATATTTTAATTAATATGAGGGCAGTCGAATAAATTGAGACTCGGCTCAGTTAAGTTTATGGTTGATTTTATTTGTAGTAGTCATAAACATATTGACGATATGGTATATTGATGGTAACTGACTGATAGACTTACAAAAATTTCGTTGTACAATGTTTAGTGGGTATGAAACAGTCGAGAGGGTTTACAATTTTGGTAGAAGGAAAATTAAGGAACGTGATTGGTAACTAAGTAAAGGAAAGGGAAAAAGGGGCTGAGGAAAGTGGTGCGTAAGTGGGTCAATTGGGACGGGCCCAAGAGGCGCAAGGAGCGATGACAGGGTAAAGGTCATAAATTATAAAAATGACATTCTGCTTAAAACTTACTTAAATAAAAATTTACAAATTTCTTAAAAGCAAATAAGTAAAATATTTGAAAATACCGGGTTATTTTCACAGAGTGTAATGAACAGGATGCAAGACCCAAACGGTCGGATTATAGAGCAAAAAAAAAAGTTCACAAACTGACGGTCACCGCAGTTAAAAAAAAAAACATGAAGAAAATTTAACTCTTATGAAGAAGAAAAAATACATTTTTTTGAAACTAAACAGATGTCGAGTTGGCCGTCGTAAGAATTTTACAATTTTAACGTTGACAATAGGCAATAAATTTTACGATCTACAAAAAGAAGTTTAACGAAAAATTATAAAAAAATACAATAAATTATTTTTCGTGGGAAAGTTTAAAAAATCTTTAATTACGAACTGAACAATAAATAGATCTAATCATATATAGACTTATGTATGGATTATATATGGGGTTATAACAGCCAAGTATGATCATATCTAGTGATGCAGAATGACCGTCATTTTGAGTTTTGGTCACAAGACGGTCTTGTGACCGACGGACCTAAATGACGAGCCTCTTCTATTGTGAAACGACCGTCACAAATTTTCCGGTCAGACTCCGTCATTTCGGACCGTCAAAAATTTTTTTGTCACAAATTTGGTCAGTCGCATCTAGCTAGATGATTTGTGACCGTCATCAAATTTTTGGTCATGATTTTGGGCTTGGTCATGAATTTGGTCGGTCACAACCAGCTAGATGATTAGACACAATCTTTTTTGCAAATAATTGTGGAATTTAGTTTCCCTTCGTATTCGTATTTCGTGGTATTTTTAAGAGAATGGCGGTTTCAAAATTTGAATTTGTCTAAAAGTTAGAAAGGCGTTTGTAAGATGTCGCCACACTTGTGACGGTCCGTCATTTTATGAACGGTCTTGTGACCATGACATGACGATCAAAAAATTACCTGACGGTCAGCCTCACATCACTAATCATATCTACTTATATATAGACTCATATATAATCAGATCTGATCAGATCTAATTATATACAGACTTACATATAATCAAATCTAATCATATATAGACTTATATATGGGCTTATAACAGCCAGGAATGATCAGATCTAATTATGTATGGGGTCATATATAATCATGCATGATTATATATAACTTCATGCATGATTATATATAGTCATATACGATCATATATATGAACATATATAATCTGTTGAAATATTGAGTTCGTCTACAAAAATCATTCTCTTTGTGATATTATATTTTTAAATGTTTTAAATTTGTTTTATTCTGAAAGTAAAAGTTTTCCTTTTTGAGTAACATTTGGTGAACACATTTTTACCCTTGAGAAAGGTTTTATTTTATTATTTCGGAGAAAGATAGTTTAAAGCACTCGAACTACGAGTCATAAAAACTAGGTACAATTCGAGTATTGTATAGACTGCATAAACACTAAATGTTACACGATGTAAAAGGACAACTGTAGAAATATAGTTGTAAGTAGTTAGTTCTCTCTGATCCTTGATGGTGTTAAGACACACTTCCGAAAACTCTATTTCAATAAATGAAAATCTTCCAATGAATAAAATCTTCAATCATTTTAAAGAATACACTGTCACATGTCCATAATCCCAACAGGTTATGGGCCCAGGTTACGTTCTTGATTAATTAAAAATATTAAAATACAAATTTTCTTTCAAGAAAATTAAATTTCAAAGTGCAAACTAAAAGTAAGTGGTTAAGTGCTTCTCAGTGAAAATAATCAACTATTTCCAATTATTAAAATAAATTACTATTTAATAAACAATATGGAAAATTCAAAGTCAAAAAGAAACATTCAACCTTTTAACGGTGAGAATTATAATATATGGAAGTTTAGAATCCGTAGTCTTTTGAGTGAACTCGAAGTGATTCATGTGATCGATAAACCGGAACCGGAGAATCCTGACAACAAGTGGAAGAAATCGGAATCAACCGCGAAAAATGTATTAATTGAATATTTATCCGATTCGTATTTAAGTTATGTGAAACCGGAATCGTCGACACAACAGATTTTTGCTGCTCTAGACAATATCTTTGAGCGAAAAAGTGTAGCAAAACAACTAGGAGCTCGAAAGAAATTATTTAATTTAAAATTAGAAGGTGATACAGAATTGTGTAAACATTTTATGCATTTTGATACGTTAATATCGGAGTTAGCATCAGCCGGAGCAACCATCTCAGAAGTTGATAAAGTGGCACTGCTATTAATGACCTTACCAACTTCTTACAGCGGCGTGATTACAGCTATCGAGACCTTATCGGAAGATAATCTTACGTTGAGTTTCGTAAAATCAAGATTATTAGATCATGAAGTTGAGCTTGTAAATGAAAATCTTGATACAAGCAAAAAGATTCTTCATGTGGAGCAGAAACCTAATGACATCAAACGGAATAATAAAGATTTTAGGAAACCATGGAAGAATCATCGTGGAATCGTCAAGCCAAAGCAACATGGTGCAAATAACAAGAAGAATGTTAAGTGTCATCATTGCGGAAGGAGAGGGCATTATAAAAATGAATGTCGTTACTACTCGCAAAGTTTGAAGAACAAACCGAATGCAGAAAGACCAAGGACAATTCAGACTATTCAAGCTGACCCACAGAAAGAAGACGGTTTTGCATTTATGGCTGGAAACTTTCAAATAGTCAATAAAGAAAATAAAATTTATTTTCTATTAGATTCAGGTGCCTCTGACCGTCTGATAAACCGCAAGGATCTAGCTGATACCTTTTCTGACCTGAAGACACCCATCAAAATTTCTATTGCAAAGAATGGAGCCTTCATTACTGCAACTAAGATGGGAACCATCGTATTGACGAGCAATACAGGAGTTCAAGGGACAATCGAGGATGTACTGTACAGTCCTGATGTACCGTATAATTTGCTATCAGTGTACAAGATGCAGAAAGCAGGATACTCAGTAAACTTCAATGAATCTGGAGTAACAGTAAGCCGTAATGGTAAGACGGTAATGACTGGTAAGCCGAAGAACAATCAATTTACTCTTGAATTTTCTGTAAGTAAAAGCTTTATTAATTATTCAAATAATGCATCTAATTCCGATTACAAATTATGGCATCAACGATTAGGTCATATAGGAAAAGATAAGTTTAATGAAATAAGAAATAAGCAATTAGTTAATGACGTAGAAAAATTAAATAAAATAATACCTGATAATGATTTATGTGAAGCTTGCATTAACGGTAAACAAGCGCGACTATCATTTAATAAATTTAAAAATAAAGACTATATAGAAAGACCATTATTCAATATACATTCAGATGTTTGTGGTCCTATTACGCCTTCTGCATTTTATTTTTATTTATTTATTTACAATGTTTAAAGATTATGTAGCAAAGAGTGAATCCAGGTTTAATTTAAAGATAGTAAATTTATATTCAGATAATGGTAGAGAGTATTTATCTAACGAGATGAAGGATTATTGTGTAAAAAAGGGTATTAGTTATCATCTTACAGTACCACGAACTCCACAGTTAAATGGTGTATCTGAAAGGATGGTCAGGACCATCACAGAAAAGGCGCGAACAATGATATCTGGTGCAAAATTAGATAAGATATTTTGGGGTGATGCAGTTTTAACTGCAACATATCTAATTAATATGACACCAACAAAATCATTGAACGCAAATAAAACACCATATGAAATGTGGTATAATAAGAAACCACAATTAAAACACCTAAATGTTTTCGGTTCAACCGTATATGCGCATATAAAAACCAGTAAAAAATAAGTTTGATGAAAAGTCATCAAAGGGAATACTGGTCGGTTACGAACCAAATGGGTATAGAGTATATGAAGTGGAGAATGATAAATATGTGGTAGTAAGAGATGTAATTGTAGATGAGACAAATTTTATTGAGTCAAGACCAAAAATAAAATTACTTGGTGAGGTCGATTCAGGTAGAAAAACTGTAGTCCCTAACGATGTGTTAAACTCAGTAGACGACCTTTGTAATAAACTTGACAATAATAAGACAGATAGTAATAGTAGTATTGAAAATATACAAAACACAGTACCTCAACTTAATGACACACAGACTGACAGATTTGAAAAACAAATCGATAATTCTTCATCTCAAGATAAAGATAATGTAGGACTTAGGCGGAGTAATAGACTCAAAGATCGTAGCCAAGTTTCATATAATGAAGATGATATACCTGACGATTATCGGTTATGTGCACAATCCATTGTATGTCCTATTCCTAATTCATATCAGGTAATTGAGAATAGGAATGATGCTGAACAATGGCAGCAAGCAATAAAAGATGAGTTAGATTCTTTATTGATAAATAAAACTTGGACTTTAGTACCAAAACCAAGTAATAAAAATATTGTAGATTGCAAATGGATATTTACTATAAAGAACGATGAGTTCGGAAATCCATCAAAATATAAAGCTCGTTTAGTTGCCAGAGGTTTTAGTCAAAAATATCTAGTAGATTACAATGAAACATTTGCCCCAGTCGCAAGAATTTCGACCTTTAGATTTTTAATAGCCTTTTCAAATCAACATAGCTTGTTAGTCCACCAGATGGATGTAAAAACTGCGTTTTTAAATGGTGAGTTAAAGGAGGAAATATTTATGAGAGTACCTGAGGGTGTAAAAAGTAAGGATAACCAAGTTTGTAAATTGAACAAAGCATTATATGGTCTAAAACAAGCTGCCAGATGTTGGTTTGAAATATTTGAAAAGACTCTTTTAGAAAGAGGTTTTACAAACTCTTATGGAGATCGGTGCATGTACATACTAGACAGAGAAGATGTCTCGAAAAATATTTACATTGTATTATATGTGGATGATCTAGTGATATGTACTGCTGATGAAAATACAATGAAGAATTTTAAAAATTATTTAATGACAAAATTTTCAATGGTTGATTTAAAAGAGGTTAAACTGTTTTTAGGTATTAGAATCATTAGACAAAATAATGTCATAACACTGAATCAAAGCACATATATTAAAGCAGTATTAAATAAATTTAATATGGCAGATTGTAAGCCTGTAAGTACACCGCTAGTGACTAATTTAGATTATAAAGCATTGGAATCCAATGAGAAATACGATGCTCCGTGTCGAAGTCTCATTGAATGTCTAATGTATTTAATGGTATGTACAAGACCCGATCTAACTCTAACTATAAGTATATTAAGCAGATATATGAATAAAAATAACCAAGAGCTTTGGCAATGTTTAAAACGAGTACTTAGATATTTACAAGGTACTATAGATTTAAAATTGAAGTATGTACAGGGAACATATAATAATATATTTACAGGGTATGTTGACTCCGATTGGGGAGGAAATGATACTGAAAATCCCGATTTAGATTCTAAGAGAAAAAGTACAACGGGTTATTTATTTAAGTTGTATGATAGATGTACAATATGTTGGAACACAAAAAGACAAGCATCTGTGGCAGGTTCATCTACAGAGGCTGAATATATGGCGCTGTATGAAGCTGTCAAGGAGGCAATGTGGTTAAGAACTTTAGCAGCAGGTATAAACCTGGAAACTAAAGAACCGATCTTAATATATGAAGATAACAATGGATGTATTAGCATAGCTAATAATCCATCAAGCCACAAAAGATCCAAACATATTGACATCAAATATCATTTCTCTCGGGAACAATGTGAGAAAAAGACAATAATTCTTAAACATATTTCAACAGGCGAGCAAATTGCAGACATGCTGACCAAGCCACTACCAAAGGTCAAGTTCCTGGAGTTAAGAACAAAAATGGGATTGGAAGATTAATTATTGATAATAAATAATATCAAGATGTAATATTATTAAAGTAATTATGTTTTGGTTTGTGATCTGATAAGGTTTTTTCTGGGTTTCCCTTATCGTAAAGACAAATGTCGGATCACTATGTAAACGGTTAGTAATAACCACCCCAGACAAAGAGTCAATGGAAGATGTGCCAATTAATATTAAAAGTATTGTATTTAACTATTGTATTAAGATAACATATTGTTCATTAAATAATAATTTAGTGTTGCTATTAATATTGTAAATCATAAAAGAGATTAATTTTTGAGGGGGCGTGTTGAAATATTGAGTTCGTCTACAAAAATCATTCTCTTTGTGATATTATATTTTTAAATGTTTTAAATTTGTTTTATTCTGAAAGTAAAAGTTTTCCTTTTTGAGTAACATTTGGTGAACACATTTTTACCCTTGAGAAAGGTTTTATTTTATTATTTCGGAGAAAGATAGTTTAAAGCACTCGAACTACGAGTCAGAAAAACTAGGTACAATTCGAGTATTGTATAGACTGCATAAACACTAAATGTTACACGATGTAAAAGGACAACTGTAGAAATATAGTTGTAAGTAGTTAGTTCTCTCTGATCCTTGATGGTGTTAAGACACACTTCCGAAAACTCTATTTCAATAAATGAAAATCTTCTAATGAATAAAATCTTCAATCATTTTAAAGAATACACTGTCACATGTCCATAATCCCAACATAATCATATATAATTAGACATAAACTTTTTTCATCGGGTAGATAAAATTATTCATTAAAAGTTATATGTTCTAATGTATTTCAATAAATATACTATAATAAAAGACAAAATCTGCGAGTAATTTTATATTTAGTCTATAACATTTAAAAATGAATGAATCTAATGTAAAACGTTTTCAATTCGGAATTTAAAAAATAGTCAAATTCAATTAATGGTTTTCACATTATAGACTATTCTATATTTAAGGCCATAAGCGAAACTATATTTTTTTGAAGTCATTTAAAACACGTTCCACGGTGTATTAAATATCTATACATTGCTTATGGCGTTCCAATGTTATTTGGCAAGTCTGTTAATTTTAATTACACACTTGGTTTTAGAGTGAAGTAGCAAAAAATTGAAAGAAGAAAATAAAAATTAAATTTGTTCGTATCTACACAGAAAGGAAATTCCGTTAAAATTTAAGATGCTAACATCGTAATCGTGGACTATACGTTCATTAGCGTCAATTTTCGAATGCGTCATTTTAAAATTTACTATGCAGGTTACATTTTTTACTATTTAGCATCGTAATTTTAAGAAAGACTTTTAGGATTAAAAATTACAGGGTTTACATCGTAGAAGGAATAAAATAACAATTACAATTCAAAAACTATATTTATTCCTATATTTATCTTTCTTTTTACTTTTGAATAAAATAAATATAACAGTGCTACCTCTGTCACAATGCGATGGAAGTTATAAAATTACGATGTTACATCGTAATTTTTAAATAATCTGTTTAATATCTGTTTAAAATTTCTCTTCAAATTTTACTATGTAACCGGGAAGCAAATATGTGTTGATAAGAGTAATGTGTGAACTTAGGGGCTCCCTAAAATGGTGCGACCGATTTGAGCAGTCAAACCTCTACCTGCCCCGTCACAAGAATTCTTCTACGGACCCCACCGTATTCTTAACGTAAATTTTTAGTTTGTCACCGAAGAACAAGGTTTTTGAAGTGTAAAAAATACGTATGCACTGCTTCATCATGTGAATGTAGCACATATATAACCCACACACATATAGGTACGTAGCACCGGATGAGAAACTCGATATATATACATACACATATATTAGACTGGGCCAAAAAAATCGACTAATTTTTTTTACTTCCCGCTAAGAAAATTGCAAATTTTCAAAAATTGGGGAAGTTATTGGTTTCGGTCCGATTTTCGAAAATCGAATTTCTAAGAGATCTTGACGTTCTGAGGTTCTAGGAAGCTATTCTGACTAATTTCAAGATGATGTCCGAGTGTATGTACGTACGTATGTAAATATATATAAATTTTGAACGGATGAACCGATTTTGATCGTCAAAGTGTCATTCGATGTGGCTTGTCAATATCTAAAAGCTGAAAAAAATGAGCTTGATCGGTAGGGCTCGTTCAGAGATATTCCAAAAATAAAATTTTTTCAAAAAAGTTTTTTTCAGATAACTTTTTATGGGCTTGATGGATTGATACCAAAATCCACTGGGCTCTGGAGCTTCATAAGCTGCGTCGAACGCCACCTCAACCATCAAAATCAGTTTATTTGTTCATAAGAAACCGTTGTCGAAATAATTAAAAAAAAATTTTTTTTAGTATTTTCGGAATTCCTTAAAAACAACTACATAAATCGATTTTAAAATCTGATCAGCTGTAGAACTTAATGAAACGCATCGATTGCCACCTTAATCGTCTGAATCAGTTCATTCATTCCAGAGATATCGTTGGAAAAAAATGGTAAAAAACGGTTTTTTTTCGAAAACATAGGCATTCAAAAGTATTTTCGAGTTCGAAGAGCTCGGAAAAGTATTCACAACGATTTTTTCGAGCTCAAGGAGCTTGAAAACAGCGGGCAGTTTTGGGGCTGGCCCACAGGGTCAACTGATAGACCGATTTTTTTTTCGATAGGGTAGATATACCGTTTGTGGTCACTGTTCCGTTTATGGCCAGTCTGAGATTTATAGGGATATATTAAATATGGGTCATTCTATGTCAAATCGACCAATGGATGGAATCGACCTCTTTTGATTTGGACGAATTTTGGTCAGAAGTTTCCTATTACCATATAACGCATTTCTGCCGAAGGAAAAGAATTTGAAAATTTTTCTTCAAAAGTTATGCAAAATTCACAATTTCGCGATTTTTCTAGTTTTTCAACTTTATTTTTTTTCAATATCTAGAAAACTATGATAGTTACGATAACGATCCAAAGCTTTTTTCGAAAGGGATATTTGAGACTATGAAAAAAAAAATATTCCAAAAAAAAATTTTGAAAAATGACAAATTTTGAATTCTTGAAATTCGTCAAAAACGACCGATCGTCATTAAATTTTTGACTCAATTTCTTTTGTATAACACCTTGTACTTATTTTAAAAGATTCTGAAATTTTCAGAACTGTGTTTTTTGTTTTTGCAAAAATATGAATTTTCGAAAAAAAAAAAAAACATTTTTTTTTCTTGATTTTTTTGTTAAGTAAAGTTAAGCAATCTCGTAATTGAGTAAATTTCAGCAGTAACAATTTCACTTACTGTCATAATAATGTGAAAAAGAACATTATTGACGGTTATATTTTTATTTATTTGATAGATATCAAGAAATAAGAATATAACTGTCACTAACGGTCTTTTTTCACATTATTATATGAAATATAATAATTATATTTGGTAGATATGAAATAAATTAGAATATAACCGTCAGTAATGGTCTTTTCCACATTATTATGACAGTAAGTGAAATTTTTATTGCTGAAATTTATTCAATTACGTGATTGCTCAACTTTACTTAACAAAAAAATCAAGAAAAAAAAATTTTTTTTTTTTTTATTCGAAAATTCATATTTTTACAAAAACAAAAAACACAGTTCTGAAAATTTCAGAATCTTTTAAAATAAGTAAAAGGTGTTATACAAAAGAAATTGAGCCAAAAATTGAATGACGATCGGTCGTTTTTGACGAATTTCAAGAATTCAAAATTTTTTTTTTGGAATATTTTTTTTTTTATAGCCTCAAATATCCCTTTCAAAAAAAGTTTTGGATCGTTATTGTAACTATCATAGTTTTCAAGATATTGAAAGAATAAAGTTGAAAAACTGAAAAAATCGGGAAATTTTGAATTTTGCATAACTTTTGAAGAAAAATTTTCAAATTTTTTCCTTTGGCAGAATCGCGCTATATGGTAATATAAAACTTCTGACCAAAATTCATCCAAATCAAAAGAGGTCGATTCCAACCATTGGTCGATTTGACATGGAATGACCCATATATTGTTTTACTAAAGCATTTTATAGTACATTTATAGGGTTTTTGTGTGTGTTGGATATGCTGTAAACTTTTTCCTATACTCATTGAAAGTGTAGTTTGAATAATTATTGAAAAAATATCTGGAAGCACGTTGTATTATATCAATTTCCTGTTATCTCTTATAAGAATCTTAAGAAAGACCCGGTAAGTAAATTAATAATAATTATTGCAAATCTTAATATTTTTTAAACTTTTAAGTTATATAGTAATTAGATAACGTAATAGATTATTTGAAAAAATAAATTTACTTATTATAACCTAAAATATTAATAAAATACCTCATGGTTACAATTGGTACAGCAAAAACATGTAAGTTCTATTTGTGGCCATACCATGGCCACAAATGGTGCATACACTATCCAGTTTTGGCCATAATCTTTACTCATTTATTATGCTATCCAAATTAAAAAATTCCGAAAAAAAAAAACTGGTATTGACAAGAAAAAAGAAAAAAAGGCATACTTTAGTTATTCGGAAACTGACTTACAAAAAGCTTTGGAGTTAGTGAAGGACGGTAGTGCAATCGCAGCGGCCTGTAAGCAATATAAAGTCCCAAGAACTACACTACGCAATAAACTTCGAGGCAAAGTATCGGAAGCTACAGGTCGAGTTGGTCCTGAGTCTATACTTGACGGTCATATTGAAAGTCAATTAGAAGAATGGCTATTAGGAACCAGCAGAATGGGTTTTCCTATAAATAGAGATTTTCTAATTCACTCGGTGAAGCAATTAGTAGACGCAGAAAGTTTAAAAAATCCTTTTAAAAATAATGTACCGGGAAGAAAATGGTTCGAAGGATTTTTCAAACGACATCCATGTGTGGGTCAAAAAAGGGCTGAGCACCTTTGTATAGCTTGAGCAATCGTCACCGAATCCGGAGTACGTTCATGGTTCTCTCATGTAGCTGAAGAACTGGGAGAAAATATCAAGATCCTTGATGATCTTCGACAAGTGTTCGGACATTCACAAAACGGCAGTACATCTATCACCAAAGGGTGGTATTGTCTTGACAGAGAGGGGAAAAGCTGTATATGATGTTGCTGGAAACGAAAAAGAAAACGTTACTACACTTTTTAATGTGAACGCTGCAAGAGAATTCGTACCATTACTGACAATTTTTAAGCACGAGTGACTACCTAAGATTTGCGTTGATTCGGCTCCAAAAGATTGGGGCATAAGAAAATCCGAGAATGGGTGGATGACAAGTGAATCTTTTTACAAATATTTCACTAATGTTTTCCATCCATCCCTTCTGAAAAGTAAAATTCAACTTCCTGTCATAATTTTTTTGGATGGCCATGTTTCTCATATGTCTATTTATCTGAGTAAATTTTGTAAGGATAAACAGATTATCCTGTGCTGTTTTCCACCTCACTCCACGCATATTCTACAGCCACTTGACGTTTCTTTTTTTTTTTTCCTTTAAAACAACGATGGAAAAATTTGATTAGAAATAATGGTGTTGATGTTCAGAAACATAACGTTCCAGCTTTTTTATCTTAACTTATTCCTGAAGAAGATTTTACGACTGTTATTAAGAATGCCCCGTGCTGCCCGCTATCTTTGATTTGGCTTAAATAATTAGAGTGTTAAAGCAGCATGGAAAGTAGAAAATCTATCAGGGGATGAACAAGCGGATAATTGCTTGTTGGGAACCCGAAAGAAACAAGTGGAGGAAGCTCTTTACATAGGGTATGGGAAGAACTTGCACCCCACCACTAATCCTACGCAAGCATGTTGACCAAAGCTGGGAGTTTGGTACCACGAGGGGTCTTTCCAAGCCCACTGTGACCAGAGTCTCTCTATTTCCTGAGATGGGAGCAGTGTTTGGCCTAAAAGAGGTTGGACTCATGGTGGCTGTGGTTAGATACCACGCGCAATGAGAATTTTTGATTATACCTCCAGTTAACGTCCACTCTTGGTCGATTTTCGACTAAGAGTGTCATCTGGGTGGTAAATGGGGACACCCAGCAACGCGAGTATGCCCAAAAAGGTGTGGTATCGGCCTCCCGTCAAACGGAGGTGGACTTAACCGTCCCGTTACATTAATTAATTGTTATTAAGAATGGATTCAAAGCTTGCGGTTTATATCCGTTTAACGCGAATTCCGTTAATTATAGTAAGTGCGTTGAAACGAAAGACCACGCAAACAATCAAAGTGTTTCTGATGAAACGAATTCGCGAAAAACTATGCAGCAAGCCTTATTTCATCAAAAATATATCGAAAATAAAATAGATCCTGAGCTTTTACAGCGTTTCAAAAATGCCAAAGCTACAGGAATTGATTGGGAAACTAGTGATAAACACGAGTCATTGTAAAATTTTTGGGCCCAGGCTGTCGAAGATGAAGAGCCGGAAAATGAATTGCAATCCCCACTTTGTCATCCTTTAGTTCCTGAAAATCTTCCTGGTTTGGCCTCTCATGATGATAATGTTCTTGAATTTCCTTTTCCTGAGTTTGATAAGTCCAATCTTCATGAAAGTGAGTATAATTGAAATAACAGTTACAAAATAATCTCCCAATTTCGAATTTATTTTACTGATCTATCCGTTGGATGATTTATTAATTTTTGAATTATGTTATATTTGATGTTTTTTTTGCACTTCTTTAGTTAACGAACAGCTAGATTCCTATCATTCTCCAAGTCCTGACCAAAATTTCGACTATGAAGTACCTCTTGCGATTGAATTTCCCATCCTCGTAGATGATAATGAAAACCCGATCACTATAATCCCTCCTAGTGATAAAGTTACCCAAGAAACTGCTATTATTGAAGGTATTATAGAGCCTGTAGTTGCGGATGTTAGTACAACTAATGTTTCTCATTTCAACATTATTACGAGGCGTCGAAAGTCTTTAGATGAAGTTATTGATGGGATTTGTATGTGGCCTAAAAAAAGACTACGACACGAAAGCGTAAAGTAGAACTTTACCTTCAGTCATAACAGCTGACAAATGGATCGAAATAATGGAGGCTAAAGAGAACGAGAAAAGCGCAGAAGAAGAAAAAAAAAAGCTTAAAAAAATCGAAAGAGAAGACAAAAAAGAGTTTAAAAAAACGAAAGAGAAGAAAATAAGGAAAGAATGAAAAAGATTAAAGAAGAGAGATTGGAAGAAAAAGCTAAGAAAAAATTAGTCCCAAAAAAATCTGTTAAACCGGGCAAAAATTCTATAAAAAATTAATTACTTTATATGTATGGCTAATTTTTTTTTGCTTTGTAGAACTATTTAATAAATAAATTGATGCATTAATTGTTAATTAAGATAATATTACTAATAATTCCGTTTCAGCTAAAAATTTAACTCACTATGGCCAAAACTGGTACAGCCAATGACCAAAAATAGTGTTTCTATGGTCACTACTGGTGAAATTGGAGCTATTATTGAATTTAATCGATTTTGCATGACAAATTAAATTTTAAACATTTGCATTTTTGATATTTCAATTCCTGATAAATTGAAGATTTGAGTAATTTATTTTTTCTTATTAAATATTTAATTTACATATATTTAAATCTTAATTAACCATATGAAAAAGCTTAAAGTTGCCACAAACGGTACATCTACCCTACTATGAAAATATTATTTCTGATGACCAAAAAAAATTATTGTGCCTTAAACATTGCTTGGTTTTTTTAATTTTTTGTTTCTACTTTAAATTTTTGTAACTACTAGGAATATTAAAATTTTTTTTAGTCAAGATATATATTCTTGAAGGAAATTTAATGCTCTACAAAAAAGGTCTCAACATTTTTCGCTAAATTCACTCCTTCAAAAGTTTTGACTCAACTTCATCCTTGGATAACTGGTGAAGGAGTGAGTTTAGCAAAAAATATTAAGAGATCTTTTTTGTAGAGCATTAAATTTCCTTCGAGAATATATAACTTGACTAAGAAAAATTTTAATATTTCTAGTAGTTACAAAAATCCTCTTAATATCAATATTAAGGGCCCAAACTTGCACAATAATTTTTTTTGGTGATTAGTAATAATATTTTCACGGTAATGAAAAAAAAAAAAAAAATAGTCGATCTTTTTGGCCCAGTCTAATATATATAATATGCTTAAAACATATATTTCTAATAGCTACACTAGTAGAATCCTGGCTAATGAAGATGAGTTTAGAGTTAGTGACAAGCTCAGCGTTACTACTAGCAGATTTAGCTAATAACGAGCTCACCATTGGCTAATTTTTTTTTTTCAAGGATATTTTTAGTTCACCAATATCTTGTGAGTGAACAATATTTATTATTTACAGGTGGCGCTGCACAATAATCAAATCTCGACTCGCCGTTGCTTCACAGGTGGCTCAAAATAATTGGTTATAGATGGCACTGTTTTTAAATAAAAAAATAGCTCACTATAAGCTAATAGCTGGCCATTAACTATTATTTACAGATGGCGCTATACAAAAATGAAATCTTGACTCATTATTAGTTGGCTTAGAATATTTATTCATAGGTGGCGTTATTTTCGAGTCAAAAGGTGACTTACTACAAACTGGCCATTATTTATTATTTACAGACGGCATTGTATTGAAATAAAACGCTAGCCCATCCTTACCGCACAGCTGGCTCCACATGATTATTTATAGATAGCGCAGTGTTGAATTAAAAAAATGACTCACTGTAAACTCATTGCTGGTCACTATTTATTATTTACGGATGGTGCTATATAAAAAGAATTTGCTAACTCGTTATTGATTCTTAACCAGATAATATTTTTTGTTCAATATAGCCATTTTATAATCAGCTTAATAAGCATCAACTATATGAAAACAATATATCAACCTAACCTAAATTAGTATAGATAGCGCAACATAAGTATATAATTGTAACTCATTAGTATCTCATGGTTGTCTAACAAAAATTAATTACAGATAGAGCTGTACAAAAAAAAATTATACACAATCAGTATCTCATAGTTTATCTCATCGCTAATAGTTACAGATGACGCTACATAAAAATATGACTGTAACTCATCAACATCTCATAGTTATCTCGTCGCTAATAGTTACAGATGGCCAAAATTAGCTAAAAGTCCAAAATTAGCAAAATGATGATGATTGCGGCGTTTTGCCATTGCCTTTGCGGTTTCTCTCTTATTTAGCCAAAAACCTGACCTAAGACAATATAACCATAGTTTAATGCGATCCCATTTATTATCAATTTTTACAACAAATACATTAAATTATTTTCCTGTAATTTCGAATGTAAATACTCTTATTTTATTCGATTTGACGGAAATTCGGAAAAAAGAACATGCAGCATTGATGTATCGTCGAAATCGAAAAGTAGTGAATGAAGAAGTGTCAAAATCGAATCCGCATCACATTTAAAATAATATAAAATAAGACAAAGCAAATGAAATTCAACCAAATGATTAAGATTTTACAAATATCAATAAGAACAAACAGTCTTCAATAACTACGATAAGACAAGGAAAGCAACTAATAGATGAACATATGTTTCAGTTCGAACGAACTTTAGCTACTTGTTCTGACTATAATCATCGCGGCACTTTATATTTAGAAACATCTGAACGTATTGAACCCGTACCATGGTTGAAAAATATATCCAAATATTACATAGTAGATATAAACATTGGATATGTACTTTCTATGATACGAACCAAAGCTATGTATACGACTCTTTGAACTAGAGATCACTGTATGAAGATCAGATTATTTTTTTACATAAAAATATAACTGTAGCTCATCAGCATCTCATAGTTGTACAGTAGGGTGGGTTGAAAAAAAACTTTTTTTTTGTTTTTCTTAGCATGGGAGTAGAATTTGTACCTTATGAAAAAAAAAACTTTTTTACTCAACATTTTAAGGTAGCCCACTCGTTTTTTAAATAAATAATTGATCAAACAAAGTGGTTCTAACAAAAAAATTTTTTATTTGTCTAAAATCGTGGAAAACATCTAATAATTGACAAATGTAATTTTTTTTTACTCCACTTTCATTTTAATTCAAAAGAAAATGCTTTTTATGTTTGGATTTTTTACTTAAATCACAAAAATAATAGAAAACAGATTTTGTCAACTTCTGACTTACAATTAGCGTTTGAGGGGACACGCTACAGATTCTAGAACACCATTTTTATATTTTTTACTACCGTCCGTTCTCAAGTTATTGAGAAGTTGGTTTTTGTACTTTCAATTTAATATTATTGAATTTTTATTATTGTTTATATTGACTCGATATTGTTCATAAATTAATTTTGTTGCTCGTGATCAGTTATAAATTAACGAATATTCAAAACGCTACAATTTTATTACAAATTTTCATAAAATTTTTGATTAAACACTTCAGAGTTACTAATTAATTTCTCTCTTATCAATAACTTGAGAACGGGTGGTAGTAAAAAAAATATAAATAGTGTTCTAGAATCTGTAGAGTGTCCCCTGAAAAGCTAATTGAAAGACAGAAGTTGAAAAAATTTTTTTTAAAAAAACCCAAGCAAAAGTAAAAAATAAATAGTAAATCAATTCTTGTTTTATCTCGTTTTTGGAAATTTTTTTTTTCTCTTAACTTACATTTACTGAATAACTAACGCAAAAATGAAAGAAAATTCGAAAAAAAATGGAGTTTTTCATCTTGGTAATGATTACATAAATTGAGGAACAAAACTTGTTTTTTTAATTGTTTTGTAAAACTTGGAGCAATCGGCCCAGATAAACGGTTCATTGGATCAATCTGAAAATTTCCAGGATTTTTGGGGGTACATTAAGCTGCACTATCACCTAGCAAAATTAATCTTTCCATTAATATTTACAAAATAGCCATGAGTTGACTAAAAAACCATAAAATGTCCATTTTTTGTGGGTTTTTCAAATTAATATTAAGGATGAAAAAATTTTTTTTCAAATCAAAAATGGAACTTGTTGGGCATTCATTCAAGTTTCTCAAACTGCCCTTCAAATTACTGTGCGGCAATTAGTTGCTGAGATATCGATAATCAAAGACAAAAGGATCCTTTTTTATTTGAAGGCTGATATCTCAGCAGCTAATTGTCGTACAAAGAAACAAAAAAAAAGCAAACTGTAGCTGAATAAATTTCCTAAACGAGCCATGAATTAATTTTTCTGATAAAAATTTTTCCGGCCCCATAGACACAAGAAACAAAACCAAAAAATTTAGAAAAATTTTGTCTCGAGCTATTTCTTATAATTCCGCAAAAACCATGGCTCAAAAAATTCTTTTACTGGAAGATCTCTAAACTAGAGATTTTAAGCTTCAAGTTGCTTCTTTTTTTTTTAGTTGGATTATTTTTCACAAAAATACAGCCTTCCAAAAATCACTTAAAAATTATAAAATTTGCTTTCTCCCTTAATTTTTATGAGAAGTGTGTTTGAGATGTACTATTTTACAAGCTTAAAATTAAATATTTCATCATAAACTTTTCAGCAGTAATATTATTGTGAAGTAATAATAATCTGTACCATCAGACTCTTGATTTTTAATTTATTACTGAAAATCCGTTGAGCTACTTATTTTTCCGACTGTATGTGTATTGCAGTATATATCTAACCTTAACGTCACTTCGACGATGTTTCCCGTCTTTCCGGTTGCCACGGTCATATAAACACATTTCTATATGACACAAGAGTAGATATATATTTCTTTAGCCAAGGTCCAAAAGCAAGTCAAGCGTGTGGTGACATATTTCAAGAAAAAAGCTCGATGCTTTTTGTCCCCCAACATAGCCGTCTTTTTGCTTAACATTGCTATTCCAACGTCGTATTTATCCCTCGACTATGCTCAATACCTGCCTTTAATTCTCCGTGCATCCCTCAAGTTCTTGATCCGCCGTTGAAATAACTTCTATTTTATTTTAATATCTGCATTTTATTTCACAATTTATTATTGATGAAAAGAGTAGCTTTAACTAAATTGCTTACATATACATGAGTAAAATAAAAAAAGAAAAGTATATAAATGAATTAAAGAATGTATAAATGATAATTATAAATTAGTTACGAGAAAAAAGAATGCCGTGGGAAGTAATTATCTGCGGAATAGTTATGATCACAAGATTATTCAACGGGCGATAGGAGTTGAAGACTGGGAGAAATTACAAGCTAACTTTGTATATAGTAACTGCATTACACAAGCTATTGAGTACGAGGTTCGAACCAATAAAAAACTTTACAATCCTTCGTAATGAATGCAAGAAATAATTATCTCATGAATACATTAACGTTTTAGTATCCTCCAATAGGAAACGAACCGTAAAAGTGTGCGGCATTCAAGCAATATCTCAACCTCTTTGAATTTTCAACAGCGATCTTTAAGCAATTACATATATTTTTTTATTTCACGTTTCTTTTTTTTTACGTTTTTTTTCTTATTTGTTATTTTCTACTGGTGCTACTACTGCTTTCGTTTATCCATCCATTCATCGGATTTGCACGGGTTTTTTTTTTTTTTTTTCGTTGTTGATCCACATCACTGAAAGACTTTGTCGGAGAAGATCGTCAAGGTTTTGTAAAGGGGAAAGAAAGAACGTATCACAAGGTGATTGATCGTTTAGCGACACCCTTGAGATTTTCACGGTAGCAACATTCAAGTAAAGGGGTGAAAATATTTTGGAAAAGCTCTCAATGTCTGAAAAAATCAGTCACAGGATCACATGTGAACTTGATGGTACATCAAATGTACCTTAAATTTATCTTTTATTCTTTTATGACGATAACTATCTCATCACGACTTTGTTTATTTTATTGCAAAAGATGTCAACAAGAAATTCATTATGGCAGTAACTAATTTTCTTTTTTTTTCGATAATTGCATTTTATCTTATACTTGCGATTGAACTTACAGAAATGAAAGGGTGATGTTTGACGATAAGTTCAAAGTGATTTTACGGATTTATGTCAATCATATTTTGTCTTTTATTTGTTATATAATATATAACTTTGATATTAATTTATCTAGAGGTCTATTATCGTCATTTTCAGATTTAATTTATTTTTACTGCACTCTTCAAATGCGAAGAATTTAGGTGGGCTTTACTGACGCATATCCATCGTTTTGCAAAATACTGATATAAAATTACTTCAATAACTAAAAGGATATGTTGACTTTGTAGTTATCAGGAGATTTTGAAAACTTGAAATTCTTATCCATCTGATGGGCAATTTTTCTAATAGATGCACTTGATTGTAACAAAAGAAAAATACCAATAAAAAGTTTTTCATAGTGAAGTCCGGTAGGATGTTAGTCTGTGGCCCTAGCGGCAATATTGATCAATTTTGGAACAAATCTTGAGAAAGTCAAGGAGAGTACAGCGAAATATTATATCTATATATACTGTGATTTGAAGATCTTGACTAAGATAGCTACTACACGAAAAAAAATAAATAGAACTGGCTACTATGTCAGATAGTAGTCAGTGCCATCTGTAGAAAAAAAAATTTTTTTTTCTATCTGTCGGTTGACCCTGCGAGCCAGCCCCAAAACTTCCTGCTATTTTCGAGCTCCTTGAAAATATTGTTGTCAATACGTTTTCGAGGTCAAAGATACTTTTGTATGCCGTTGTTTTCGAAAAAAATGTTTTTTACAATTTTTTTCTCCAATGATATCTCTCGAACGAATTGACCAATTGAGACGTTTAAGGTGGCAATTGATGCGTTTTATTGAGTTCTAAAGCTGATCAGAGTTTGGAATTAACTGATATAGTCGTTTTTGAGATATTTCAAAAAAACCAAAAAAAAAGTTTTTTTGAATTCTTTCGTTTCCGGTTTCTCGTGAACGATTGAACCAATTTCGATAGTTGAGCTTGCATTCAACGCGGCTTATAAAGTTTTAGAGCTGATTAGATTTTGGAATCTATCCATTGAGCACATTAAAAGTTATCTAAAAAAAAAAATTTGAAAAAATTTTATTTTTGGAACATCTTCGAACGCACATGACCGGTCAAGCTCAATTTTTCACAGATTCTAGATATTAATAAGCCGCGTCGAATGACACCTTAAAGATCAAAATTGGTCCACCCGTTCAAAAGATCAGGTATTTACATACGTACATACGTTTTTTTTTTCGTAATTCGCCAATATTTTCGAGTCTACTCGATCAAATGATCTGAAATTTTCAGAAAAGTTGATGGCTAACAAGCTCTTTCGATTGCCGCCTTAACCATTTAAATCGGTTCATTAGTTAAAAAGTTATAGACCGGTCACACACACACACACACACACACACACACACACACACACACACACACACACACGCGCGGGCACACACACGGACACACGCACGGACATCATTCTGAAAATAGTCGGAATAGCTTTCTAGGACCTCAAAACGTCGACATCTAATGAAAACTCGATGTTCGAAGATTGGAGTCAAAACAATAACTTCCCGAAATTATCGAAAATCATCGATTTTCTTAACGGAAAGTTAAGAAATTGAAATTGCAATGAGCCCTATCTACGGAGTACTGGCTACTCTCTACATTGTAATTAGCGCCATGTCAGATGGTACTCAGTATTATCATGCATATTACACTCTTACATGTCACCCAGTTCTATGTACATAGCAGCCAGTCCTATGTCAGATAGCAAAGGTTCCTTTGAACATACAGTCAGAACCAGTGATTTATACCGTCCATGGTTACAAGCGTACCAACAGAAAACTCTATGCAAGAAATTTCTATGCTCGGATATCTCTTTGTAGTAAATTTCTGAATCAGCATAATTGTAATTAAGGACAATTATATAACAAGATATTTCGAGGTCAAAATAATTCTATGCGGAATATTTCTATGCAGGACATCTCTGTGCAGGACATTTCTATGCAAGATGTCTCTATGTAAGATACCTGTATGCAGGAGATCTCTTTGCAAGACATCTCTATGCAGGACATTTGTAGATAGGACTAATATGGCTTCGAGAGAGAAGATACAAAAGATCTGATTAGATTTTGAAGTCGATCGGTCGAGTAAGTTACAAGTTATACGAAAAATGAAAATAAAAAAAATATTTTTTAAAAATTTTTTTTTCATATAACTCGTAAATACTTGTCAGATTCATCCCAAAATGTCATCAATTCTAAATCTTAATGAGCCCTTTCGATTGTCGCCAAGAACATACAAATCGATTGATTCGTTTTAAAGATATCGTATACGACAAAAATTAATTTTTCTTAGCTAAATGTATTTTTAACTTCCCGCTAAGAAAATCGACGATTTTCAAAAATTTCGGGAAGTTATTGATTTCACCCCGATTTTCGAAAATCGAGTTTTCATCAGATGTCGACGTTTTGAGGTCCTAGGAAGGTATTCTGACTATTTTCAGAATGATGTCCGAGTGTGTGTATGTATGTGTGTGTGTATGTATGTAAACTCTTTGTAACTTTTGAACTAATGAATCGATTTGGATGGTTGAGGTGGCAATCGAAAGAGCTTGTTGGCCATCAACTTTCCTGAAAATTTCAGATTATTTGATCGAATAGACTCGAAAATATTTGCGAATTACGAAAAAAAAAATTTTTTTTTAGTTTTTTATTGATTTCTCAAAAACGACTTATACGATCGACTTCAAAATCTAATCAGCTCTAGTACTCAATAAAACGCGTCACCTCAAACATCAAAATCGGATAATTCGTTCGAGAGTTATCGCGGGAGAAAGAAATGGTGAAAAACGGTTTTTTCTAAATATTTTCGAAACAACTGACGCGATCGATTTCAAATTTTAATCAGCTCTAGAATTCAATAAAACGCGCCGATTGCCACGTCAACTATCAAAATCGATAAATTAGTTCAAAAGATATCGGCGTTGAAAAGTTAAAAAAATAACATTTTATGTTATTTTTTTCGGATAAATCATAATATAACGTACTAAAATGTGCCTGATATCATACCAACTCATCTTTTTTATGGTTTCTTTTGATCATATAATGTCATCGAACTTGGTTTTTAGTTTAAATCATATTATCAACAAAAAAATCGATAAAACGTTGTTTTTAATATTTTTATCGGATATTTCATATTTTATTGTTTCTTACATGAGTCAAAACTTTTTTAAATCTTGATTATGATCCTTAACATTGATTTCTGCCTCAATACACTTATTTTACTGAACAAAATCAGGAACTAAATTTTAAAAACCGCTTCATTGATGATTTTCGATTCTTAAATTTTCAAACTTCAGCATAACAAGTAACTTGTTAGAGCTTGAAAAGATCGTAAAAAAACAATTGCATGTGATAGCATTTTCGAGCTCGAAGAGCTCGAAAATATATCTACACTAATGTTTTCAAGCTCTTTGAGGTCGAAAACAGCGGGAAGTTTTGGGGCTGGCCCGCAGGGTCAACCGACGCCCAGATTTTTTTTACTTTTTTCAAAAGAATACATGTTTCTTGATTAAAATTTTTATCTTTAATATTAACGATTTTATAAATTTAAGCCTCAATAAAGAAAAAATATTTCACTATTTATTATTTTGTTAAACTGAGATCTATGTTGTGAAGTTATTTTATTACGGAAAAATATAATTAGACATGTATTTGTCTAGCATAGAAATCTACCACATAGAAATGTTCTGCATAAAGATATTCTGCATAGAGATGTCCTGCAACAGAAATGTCCTACATGTAGATATCTTGCATCGATATGTTCTACATAGAGATGTCCTGCAATAGAAGTATTCTGCATAGAAAAGTTTTAACATAGATTTATCTTATAACATAATTATCCTTCATATAATTATGCTGGCACGAAATCTACTGTAGTGAGTTATCGCAGCATAGACTTGTCAGTTGGTTCGCTTGAAAGTTAAGAAGGGCCTCCATAGAGTAGCCAGTACTACATAGATAGGACTCACTGCTATTTCAGTTTTTTTTCTACAAATGGTATTGATGATACTGGTTACTATCTGACATAGTAACCAGTTCTATTTATTTTTTGCCGTGTAGAGGGATACCCACGATTGAAGCGGTTAAAAGCAATGAAATAACCAAATTCTCATTGTTTACTGAGAGAAGAAAATACCTATTTTCTCGAAAAAATGCTTGATTTAAGTATTTTTATTGCTTAAGTAGTACCAAGCAATTATTTTTTTCAAAAAGTTAAATAATTACATTATCCAAGTATTTTATTTACTTGTTTAACACTAAGAAAAAAGAAAGATTATGTCAAAAATATATTACATATTAGACATGCCTCTTTTTACCTAATATCGTACAGATTAGTTTTGTACCTTAACTAACATTTTTTATAAATAAATAAAGAATTTTACCCTACCTAAGATTTGAACCGAGACCGATCACACCAAATTTATGACCTACGCTTTAGCATACTCAACCAAGGTGGCTAATTGGAAATTATATTTTTAATAAACTCTCAAGTTATTCACCGGTGTTTGTCATCTTAAATATGAATTTACACAGCTAAATAATATAATTAAATTATTCAATACTTTATAGAAGTAGCTCTCGAAAAAATTAATAAACTTTATATTTTTACAATACCAATGAGAAATTTTATTTTGCATGAATTTTTTCTACACAGTTGAAAAATAGGTATTAAATTTAACACAGATCACATGTCCTAAACGGCCCACTCAATTTTTTGTGTTAATTTAACACTTTATACTTGTGTCAAACAATAACACAAGCTTGGTGTTGAATAGACTAACACAAAAATTTTGCAAATTTAACATTTTTTTTGTGTAAGTCAAACAAATTTGTTGTGTTAAATTTAACTTAAAAAGTATGTTAAATCTACATTTTTTGTATTGTAGTTTTAACAAACTATTATGTGTCAAATGAACTCAAGTATTTGGTTAAAAATTCAAAGCAAGTAATTAATTATTTTGATTTAAATTGTATGTCAATGTAACACACGTCTAACATTGAATTTAACTCAATGACTATGTTAAAGTTACATTGTTTCAATGTTAAAGAATGAAAAGTTGACTTGCATAATTAAAATATTAATTCAACATTAATTGATTCTTAAAATGTTACCATAGGAATTCTATAAATTGTACTTCCTTAAAATAATAATAATAATAATAATAATAATAATAATAATAATAATAATAATAATAATAATAATAATAATAATAATAATAATAATAATAATAATAATAATAATAATAATAATAATAATAATAATAATAATAATAATAATAATAATAATAATAATAATAATAATAATAATAATAATAATAATAATAATAATAATAATAATAATAATAATAATAATAATAATAATAATAATAATAATAATAATAATAATAATAATAATAATAATAATAATAATAATAATAATAATAATAATAATAATAATAATAATAATAATAATAATAATAATAATAATAATAATAATAATAATAATAATAATAATAATAATAATAATAATAATAATAATAATAATAATAATAATAATAATAATAATAATAATAATAATAATAATAATAATAATAATAATAATAATAATAATAATAATAATAATAATAATAATAATAATAATAATAATAATAATAATAATAATAATAATAATAATAATAATAATAATAATAATAATAATAATAATAATAATAATAATAATAATAATAATAATAATAATAATAATAATAATAATAATAATAATAATAATAATAATAATAATAATAATAATAATAATAATAATAATAATAATAATAATAATAATAATAATAATAATAATAATAATAATAATAATAATAATAATAATAATAATAATAATAATAATAATAATAATAATAATAATAATAATAATAATAATAATAATAATAATAATAATAATAATAATAATAATAATAATAATAATAATAATAATAATAATAATAATAATAATAATAATAATAATAATAATAATAATAATAATAATAATAATAATAATAATAATAATAATAATAATAATAATAATAATAATAATAATAATAATAATAATAATAATAATAATAATAATAATAATAATAATAATAATAATAATAATAATAATAATAATAATAATAATAATAATAATAATAATAATAATAATAATAATAATAATAATAATAATAATAATAATAATAATAATAATAATAATAATAATAATAATAATAATAATAATAATAATAATAATAATAATAATAATAATAATAATAATAATAATAATAATAATAATAATAATAATAATAATAATAATAATAATAATAATAATAATAATAATAATAATAATAATAATAATAATAATAATAATAATAATAATAATAATAATAATAATAATAATAATAATAATAATAATAATAATAATAATAATAATAATAATAATAATAATAATAATAATAATAATAATAATAATAATAATAATAATAATAATAATAATAATAATAATAATAATAATAATAATAATAATAATAATAATAATAATAATAATAATAATAATAATAATAATAATAATAATAATAATAATAATAATAATAATAATAATAATAATAATAATAATAATAATAATAATAATAATAATAATAATAATAATAATAATAATAATAATAATAATAATAATAATAATAATAATAATAATAATAATAATAATAATAATAATAATAATAATAATAATAAATGTCTACGGTGCATGTTGTGCGGTGGGCGGGGGTTTCATTTACCCCGTGGCGCATCGTGGGCAATGTAGGCCGGCCTCCCATCTGTTGGCCTACTAATCGCACAACAACCTTTGCATTTGGCTAACTCCCCAATGTAAAGTATACTGAGTTCAAGACAATCTTGAACACAGAAGTGCTCCCCACAAACGGCCTTTCTCGGGTGAGGGCTACCCACTAGCTTAGCGAACAACGGACTGCATTTAGGTGGACGGAGGAATTACGAGCCGATCTCCTGATGTGCTACAATAACAGTGAATCGGAGCGGAGAGGCTACATGTCTAGGATGCATGCTCTCTGGGGTGATATGCACCCTCACCATAGCCATTTTTCACAACAACATCTCCGTGATTATGCCTCTCAACTCTGGCGAACACGGAGATCACTGTTAACAAACAGACGGTTATCTCATCGTCTGTCGTTTCCAGCACAACTGCATCAGGAAACACATCGTTCTTTCAAAGACGCTGACAATAAATTCGACACACGCCAAGTATGTAACTCTAAGAAGATACACTTCCCAAAACATCTACTTGACACGGAAAACCACGAACTGTCTGCTCGGATTCAGGATGACTCTACTTTGCTCACCATCAATCATGCTGTCTATGATGCTGCTTCCTCACTTTTACCTCCAGTAAGGAGAAATACTTCTTCTCCTGAGGCTAAGATGAGAGGACGCATTGGGCAGCTTTCACTGAAGATTGATGATCACCGAAAACATGTCTCCCGCATTCAGTGTATGGGTTCTGGTGCCTGCTAAAAAGACTGAGAAAAAGCTGAAGCGGCTTACCGATAACGCTTTGTTTCGGTTAAGTCCTTCATGCTTTCTGACACCTAAGCCATCTGTTTCTGGCGATCCCCCATCTTTCGAGTGAGTAGAAGCTTTCTGGTGAGAGTTGTATGGTGATCAACCGAACGTGAATCGTGACACTCCAAATCTCAACGACTTCGAGGCATTTTGTCGACAACATCGTTACGACAATGCTGATGAAGAGAGCCCTGAAGTCAGCGTGGAAGAAGTTCGTTGAGCTCTGAATAATGATAAGAACTGGGCTGCTCCGGGTCCGAATGGCATAAACTTCTTTTGGTGGAAGAAACTAACTTCTACCCATACCCATCTGGCCCGGATTTTTACAGCATTGATCAGAGGTAATGAACCGATTCCGTGCTGGTTTGTTAAAGGGCGAACCGTGCTTATTCCGAAAAAAGGTGACTTGTCTGACCCAAAAAACTACAGGCCTATCACCTGTTTGAATGCGGTTTATAAGATTTTCACCAAAATCTTGAATAATCGCATTCTGTAGGAGATAGACTCTGTATGGCAGCAGATATACGAACAACGTGGCAGTAAAAGAGGCCTGTCAGGTTGCAAAGAGAATCTGTTAGTGGATCGTTGTGTGATTCAAAACGCGGTCTACTATCAGCGCAACCTGTGAATGGCCTGGATTGACTACCGCAAGGCATTTGACTCAACATCTCATGAGCTTATTCTCTTTTTGCTCAAATGCCTTGGGGTCAATCACGATACAGTGGAATGCATTCAGCGTACGATGCGACTTCGCGAACATGGTTCCATATTTCATGTGGCAACGACAAACGTGTAACCGAAGTTGTACAGTACAAACGAGGAGTCTTTCAGGGAGATTCTCTGAGCCCTCTGCTGTTTTGCATCTTACTGATGCCAATATCTGTTGCGCTACGCTGCACCCGTAAATACTCAGTGGGCCCACCAACTGATTGGAAGTATTCGATCACCCACTTACTTTACATGATGATCTGAAGGTATATGCTCCTGATGAGGAACACCTTCAGACAGCCTTGCATATCGTAGGGGAGTATCCCCGGGATGCCGGCATGGCTTTTGGGTTGGACAAGTGCGCAGTCGTTCATCTGGTGAAGGGTAAGTGTATATAAAAATAATGATAATAGTATTAATTATGATGGTAAATATAATACTATTAATTATAAACTCAGAATTAAAACGAAATTTACATTGATAAAAATGTATTTTATATGTCGTCATCAGATGAATCAGAAAATTAATCATCGTCAATAGGAATATCTAAGAATTCTTCAACTTCCTCTTCGTCTTGGGTATCTCTCTCATATTCTACACTACCATTATCTGAATCATTTTCTTCCATTTCTGAAGATACAACTACAGAAGCTTCAGAATTAGTGCACGACAATCCAACAATGTTTACAGGCATGAGAACATTTTAGACGGGATTTCCTGCAGTTACTAGAGTTGTTGCTGCATCCTTTTTTACATCCACAAGAAATCAGGTCTAATAATTCTGGAGGAGCTACAACTTTGTCCATACGGATGGGTTCTAAATCGTCATTATTATTTACCCAGCCCCATGATGTTGGATTTACTTCATTATCTAGCAAAAATTGAAGCTGATACTAAGCACGCATTGAATGAAATTTCGATCCATTTGATGTCGGTGGAAGGATACTCAATGAAAAATTACGTGTAGATCGCACAGCAACTCGATTGTAAGCGATCCAACAGAATTTATCAAGTGAGACTACAGAATTAGGTGCTTTATAAATCATTAGTAGAAGTTGTTCTCCAGTTGTAATTATATCTTGAGAAGTAGATGACGAATTAAAAAATATACGAATAAATTTATCCATATTATTGTTATGTATATTTTTTTTAAAAATATTTGCTGCAGTTTTCGGTCCAATTTTAAAAAAAGATGACGTTGTTGTGCATCCACAAAATGATCTTATGAATGGTAAAATTTTCTGAATTTCTTGATGTTTGTCTATCCAATCGCGAATAAAATAATTCGATTGTTTATTTCTCTTCGATGTTTTAATAAAATAAATTGTGTCCTCCTTATTTGAAAATGAGACGGTTAATATTAAAACGTCTTCATTGTCACTAATAATACAAGCTGATCCAGTAGGACCATCATAATCAATAGCAGTTGAGACAATTGTTTTTTCCGCTGGGTTTTGAGTTATTATTACTTTATACCCATACTGTATTAAAACTGGATAGAGAAGCTTCATAAAACGTAACCGATTGTTGCGATTGGTAAAAAAAGCTTCAATAGAAATTGCTATAGACATTGTTTCTTCGAAAATTATATCACTACATTTAGGTATAGTTCTGTACTTCTCAGCTAACGCAGGATACTGATTGATATTGACATTATTCTCAAAAATTATAACTATATTTTGGCTTGAGTAAGATTTAAGAAAATTTATATACATTTGAAAAATTTTGCCGTAGGTAGTTCCTATTGTCCAAATTATATTATGTAGTAAAAAATTACCATCAATGATGAACGAAGTATTTGTTGGAGCTTCAGCTGTTGAAGTATCGAATAAATCAAAAAAATTTAATTTCGAAGTTTTCAATCCACTTTCATCAAATAGAGCCAAAGGATATGGGCTTAGCTCATAAGAAAAATAATCTTCTAATTGTTTTTCAGACGGGTTTGTTTGTATGATGCGGTGAAATAAGAACATTGGATCTATTGAAACTGTTTGACCTTGTATTGTAACACTAGATTGCGATGCTGATAGTGGGATAACTTTATAGATTTTCAAAATTTTATCATCTTTGAAAGTTTTTGATTTTGCTAGTCGATCAGCATCAGTCATTTGCGAAATAATACTCTGAATCGATTGAATACCAAGTTTTTCAGCTTCATAGCTATTTGAGTTTTTTGACACAACACTTGTAGCTATTGGCATTATAGTGGGTATTTCTGGAAACGGTTCGTGTTTATTGAACCAATCTAAAAACTTAGTTGTGTGTTTGCCATCTCGAGAAATATTTGTATCTCGAAGATCTTTATGTTGTTCACTATTTTCGGATTTCAATTCGACAAAGTTTTCAAAGGTTTGTGAAATTTCAACTGATGCTGATAAAGATAAAATCCAATTTGATTTTACTTATTTAATTTGACTTAATTTTTAAATTAAGTCAAACTTTAATTTTACTTATTTGATTTTCAATTATGAAATCTTCATGAAAGATACTTTTTTTCGTTTTTCATCTGCTTCTGACGACGTTCTCCACATATAAAATAAAATAATTTAGAATTAAAATGCTGGTTAACATCTGATTCGTTCATCTAATTTTCGTTATCACGATTGTCAATATTTCTTTTCGTCACCGCACTCACATTTCTTTCGTTGGTATACGATTTCCGACATTTCTCATGTACAACAATTGACGTATATTTTTCCCATTGATGCCATAAATTATCATGTCGATTTTTACTTGCTTCAGTTAATGTTGATAGTCCTACCGAAACTTTGACAACCTTAAAATCACTCAAGTTTTCTCCACATAAAACACACAAATGAAAATCTTTACTTTCGACTTCCATTCTTGCTTCACGAATAATGTTTTATAAAATTTGATTAATAATTTATATAATTATAACAATATTTTATTTCACTATCGTTTAAAATACCAGAAATTGTATTAACTTGGAAAACTGTTGAGTTACGTCTGCACACTGCTAAAGTCTTTGAATGAATATCAGTTATTACGGCAAAGAATATTACGGACCGTTTTCTGTGGTAATTGTAAGAATTATTTCTAAAAGTGGAGATAAAATTATTATAAGTAGAGTAAATGTAAGAGGACAAAAGGAGCGATTTTACCTGGACCGCGTTTGGATAAAGAAATAATTAACTATGACAAAGAAATTGGCTTCTAAGAATTTTCGATACTTCTGTCGTCACTAATTGTAATGTCTTTTTAATTTGTCTATGCTCTAAGAATAGAAATGTAAGTAATTTTAATTTGAGTAATTTAAAATAAACTATTTTCAGCTTACGCACAAATGTCCTTTCATGCCAAATTATATTACATTAATACTTTTGTTGGAACAAATAATTAGATGGAAATATTTAAAATTTTGCTGTAAAGTATGAGATGTGTGTATTTAATTATAAGCTAATTTTTATTTATAATTTTAGGATATTATAATAATAAGACAATTGATTTTAATAAAAAAAAATTAAATTACGAAAAAGAACATATTAAAAATTTTTAATATTCTTAAAAAACATTTAAGCAAAGAATCGATCCATTTAATTATTTTTTATAAGAATAAGAATTTAATCACTATTTAGTTTTTTCGTTAAATAAAATACAAATGTCTTTCAACTAGAATAGTAAAAGTAATTTTTCAAATTTTAAATTTCCCAAACGAGCGCACGCGCAGCTTCGTCAAGTATCGTCACGCTTCGGCAAGTTTTGGCGTCGGAGCAGCTGATGTATAAAACATACCATCGAGTTGACGAGAAAATTAATTAACAATTAAATAATTTACAAATTACAGCTCGCTGGAACTTAAATGAGGGCTCATTTTATTCATTATTTTTTGTTCTTTAATTTTTATTAAGGTTTTTTTAATCCATGTGCTATAGTTTGTTAAATATTTGCGTTAAACCGGAATTTTGACCATTTTGTTATAAAAAAACGTATTTACTAAGCACTTTTTTGTTGGGTTTTTTCGGTTGTCGTAATTTTAGCATATTCTGAATTATTCTGTGAAAAAATTAGTCGGCCAGGAATTAATGCATCTATGAGGTACTTTCTAGACCTAACTCGACTGGACTACTTTTCCGGCACATCGGAGGGAGAAGTCTACAGAGCTTGGAGTGTCTACACGATCGTTTGGTTTTGGGTCTAACATACGAGATTGTCAATTTCACAGCAGATGTAGACGACTTTCTTATGCAAATTGTTCATAGTTATGAGAATAGGCATGGTCTTGGAAGAGTAAACCCTCTTATTAACCTCTCGAAGGAGGAATTAAAGAGGGTCATCAGAAACGCTGAGCAACAAAAACGCTTAGTACACACGTGGACAAGTTCATGCACAGCGTGTTCTTTAAACACGTGCGTGAACATGGCTTGTCGACCCAGCTGACGTTTTCCTTCCTTGAGTCAGCTGGCCTGATGTCCGAGACCGAAGGATATATTTTTGCCTGCCAAGATGGTGTAATCAACACTCTCGAATACCGTGCAAAAGTGCTCCAGATGCAGCTACCTCACACACTGTGTAGGGTGTGTAAGCAACATCCTGAAACGCTTATGCATCTTTCGTCAGCATGTCCTATGCTGGCGAGAAGTGCATACGTTTAGCGTCACAATGCTGCTCTGCGAGTACTTTATTACCACCTTAGACATACGCACGGTATTGATAAAACACCAGTGCTACCTTATCTGCCAGGAGATATTCCGCAAGTTGTCGAGAATGACCGTTGCCGTATTTATTGGAACGTGCCATTCGCAACAACGCGGAAAATCGACCACAATACGCCTGATATTATGCCCTTCGATAAAGTTGCTCGTGAAATCTCTGTCACTGAGTTTTCAGCACTTGCTGAATAAAACATCACGGTCAAAGAAGAGCACGAACACCAGATATATCAGGATCTCATGTTTTAAATTGGCAAACTTTACCCAGGCTACCGTGTCAAGCTTGTCGTACTCATTGTTGGCGTCCTAGGAGGGATGAAACAGACTTTTGTGTCCGCATTGGCTAAAATCCCAACTTGTTCTCCGCAAGCTGAGTTTTTGGCATCGCGGATGCAAAAGGCTGTCATTCTCGGATCCCTCCGTCTCCGGCAACGAAACTTGGCCTGATGCGCATGCTAGTCATCTTGTTGATAAAGTAACGATTTGGCGCTCACGTGATGCCCTCGGTAGAGTCGGATTACCGGGAATAGCCTCCTGAGCATTTAACTAACGAAGGAATAATAATAATAATAATCATAATTTTATCACTATCGTCAGTCATTTTTAAGCCATTTTTAGGCATAACGAGTTTCGGCCTCGTGTTTACTACCTAGGCATTTTATCGGCCAAGAAAAAAAATTATTATTTTTTCAGTTTGAAATATTTTCAACCGAGTAGTGATTTTTGATTTTACAAGTTTCACAACTCGACCTTAAGAACTTGCCGACAATGTACGTTTCATAGAAAACAATGTAAGAGTAAACAATAAATCCTGATGCAAAAAGATTTTATACAATTGTATAAAATTGGATAGAAAAAATGGCCCGATTCAATTGTACTCAATCGTACATAATTATATCTAATCGTATACAATCATATACAATCGTAAAAAATTGTATATAATTCTATATAATTGTATACAATCATATATAATCGTATGTAATTTTACATAAAAATAAAAGAAAAGAGCCATCCGGCCTTACCCGGAATAAAAAGGTAGATTTCTTATGGAAATACAATAAAGCTACAATAGTGTAATTAATACTTATTTTGTAAGCTTAAATATGAATTTCAAGGAAATGAGTTATGCCTTATCAATTAGAAGTTATTAGAAGACTAAGCTGCAAAACTAAGTTTTTTTTATTTTTTGTGAAATTTTTGATATCATCAAATTGTTAGAGAAGATGATTCAAAAAATCAAGTATGACAGTGAAAATTAAAGCTAATCGTTCAAATTTGAAGATACTTTTTACAGAATTGAGTTATCATTTTCGGTTCAAAAGTTATTTTAGGGTAAAGTCAGAAAATTCATTTTTATGAAAATCAAAAAAAATTTCAAACACCCACAACTTCCAAAATAATCGACTGATTAGGCTCATCTTCGAACTTAATCAATTTAATCGTCCAATAAATAAGTGTATAAAATTTCATTAAGGTCCGTTAAGAATTGCGGGTGCTATCGTGATGACAAGGCGCGTTATATATATATATATATATATATATATATATATATAGCGTTGCTACAATAATCACGATCGATCAATTTCGGTAATTTACGCCGAACATCGATTTTTACATATTCCGTCTCTACCTCATCTGTAGAGACAGCACATACAATAAGATATACCGCTGAACTGCATACACGCATCTAAGTATCTCTATTGTATTCTCAAATTTTACTGTGTTAAATACGTTGGTTAAATAAATCATTTATGTAACATAATTAGTTGGTTTAAATAATTTATTTTAATAGAATTAAATTTTACCCTTAACCACTAAATTGCTGACCCCGACGTGATCTCTTTTTAAGGGAAGCGTCGAACACGAGCATTACACAGCTTATAAAATCTCGCGAGTTCTCGTGTCGTTTTGCCGCGAATATTTTTTCGCGTTGCCGATTAATCGGCGAGACCGTGATTTTTTATCCACGGTTATTTTTGTGTGAAATTTATTTGTGAGTTAATTTGTGCAGTGATTTATCTTTTATCACCGCTGGTGCATTGCTGGGCATCTTGTGGACGTTATGCCACATCAGTGTTGATTCGAGGGACCTTTAGTGCGAATCGAATAGTGATAAAAGTTTTCACCAGCTGTGATAAAAAAATTATAATTAATTTTTCGTGCAGTGTCGCGTATAATTTTCTTTCCGTTATCGGAAATATCATCGAGGATTAAGCCGATACACCGGCTGCACATTCCTGAGCCGTGCGTCATTGATAATCTTTCAGTAGCACTCTACCGAATAACAGACATTTTTCTTGGGTGATGTCAGGTTCTGAAACCGACAGGGACAAGAAACAAAATCCGAGTCATCTGACGAAGATACAATCAAATCTCAATCATCGGGATTAGCGTTTACGTCTGCAAAATTAAATATGGCCATGAACATCAAAGCACCCCAGTTCAGCACGGAGAATCCGAAACTGTGGTTTGCGCAGGTCGAAGCGCAATTTTCAACGCACCAGGTAACAACCGAGCGCGCCAAATTCGACCTGGTGATTCTATTGCTCGACACTCGCGTCGCATCAGAAGTAGAGCGGTTAATTCTCGAGCCCCCTTGCGGCAACCCCGTACAACGACATCAAAACGGCTTTGATGAAATGCTTCACGAGATCCGAAGAAGCACGAATTACTTAGCTCCTCGACAGAGAGAGACTTGGCGACCGGACTCCTTCGCAATATTTGCGTCATCGGCGTACACTAGTCCCCGGCATTGATGACGCTATTATTAAAGCACGTTGATTTTCGCACATGCCAAATGAGATTCAAGTATGTCTTGAAGCTATCAGCGACTCAACGCTTGATAAACTGTCCGAGTCTGCTGATCGTATGGTTGAGCGTATATCGCTCAAACCTCAAATTGCCGCCGCCACTGCAAAATCATCATCATCATCAACCGCCGAGCACGGCGAGATTGCTGTACTGCACAGAGAAATTGCGCAGCTCACGAATCAAGTCAAAAACTTGAAAGTTAAACGTGGCAAATCAAGAAGTCGATCACGGTCACGTGTACCGAAGAAGTTTGACTTCTGCTGGTACCATTTCAAGCATGATAGAAATGCCCGATCATGCGCTCCCGGCTGTAAATGGCAAGGAAATTCAAGCGAGAATCAGTAGAGGCAGCCAATGATTCTCAATCAATTTCTTGCCACCTGTTTATCCGAGACCGAACTACAGGAACGGAATATCTTGTCGATTCCAGCTCCGCTTTGTCTGTCTTTCCACGTGGCTCGCTAAAATCACTCAGTACACCCATAGGTTACCAATTGTATGCCGCAAACGGCTCGATAATTTAAACCTATGGTTTAAAATCGATTACATTGAACCTTGGACTTCGCCGTGATTTCTCATGGAATTTTATCATTGCTGACGTCACTAAACCGATTATATGCGCAGACTTTTTAAGTCATTATGACTTACTAGTCGACCTAAAACGAAAATGCCTTCGTGATGGCATTACTGGTTTACTGACACCCGGAAATTCTCACACGACATCAGCAGATACAAATTTTAAAGCAGTCGATGGTAATTCTGAGTATATGGAATTATTGAGAGAATTTGCCGAAAGTACACGACCTGAAGCTACTCAGCGTCAAACAAAAAAGCATTCCACGGTGCATCATTTACGAACGTCACCTGGACCGCCAGTTTCATGCAAAGCAAGACGCCTGTCTCCAGATAAATTGCAAGTTGCACAAGCCGAGTTCCGAAAAATGATTGAGGAAGGTATTTGCAGACCATCCAACAGCGCCTGGGCTTCACCACTTCATTTAGCGCAGAAGAAGTCCGGAGAATGGAGGCCGTACGGTGATTACCGACCACTCAACGAGTGAACCTTAATCGATAAATACTCGCTGCGTTATCTTGACGACTTTGCAGCATTTTTACATGATAAAAATATATTTTCACTTATCGATTTTGCAAAGGCCTTTTTGCAAATACCCATTGCACCGGAAGATGTGCCAAAAACGGCGATCATCACACCGTTCGGACTATTTGAGTTCCGATTAATGACGTTTGGGCTTAAAAACGCCGCTTAAACATTTCAACGATTCATCGACGAGGTCACTCGTGACCTTGATTTCGTCTTTCCATATGTTGACGATATTTTAATCGCACCTAATGACGAGAAGCAACACATGGAGCACCTGAAAACGTTATTCGAGCATCTCCGTGAATGCAGACTGGTAATTAATGTACCGAAGTGCCAGTTTGGTCTGCCGAAAGTAAAATTTCTTGGCCACGTCATCACCAAAGATGGAATTAAGCCGTTACCGGAAAAAGTTGAGGCTATTGTCAATTTCAAGCCTCCTACCACCGTAAAAGCTCTTCGTCGATTCCTCGGCACAGTGAATTTCTACAGAAAGTTCATTAAGAACGCTGCAGAAATTCTAGCACTGCTTAATAAAACTTTGGAAGGACCAAAATTCAAAGGCTCTCATCCAGTCAACTGGACAACCGAACTTCAGGAGTCTTTTAAGTCAGCTAAACGCGCTCTCGCAGATGCTACTCTATTGATACACCCTAAAACCGATACTGAATGGGCAATATTCACCGACGCATCCGAAACCGGTATTGAAGCCGTTTTACAACAAAAAGTGGATAACAACTGGCAACCACTGGCATTTTTCAGTCGAAAAGTGCCCTCGTCGATTCAAAAATTGTCGACGTGCGACCGCAAGTTGAACGCCATCTACGAGGCAGTTAAATACTTTCGGCACATATTCGAAGGCCGGCATGTTACAATCTACACTGATCACAAGCCGCTTCAGCACGCTTACAAATAGCGCATCGAAAGAGCATCGCCTTGGCAATTTCGTCGACTCGATTTCATCGGTCAATTCACCACCGATATTCGACATGTGTCGGGTAAGGACAATATTGTCGCTGACACATTGCGTCAGGTACGGTGCGACCTTACATTCCAGAGCCGCTGAGAAAGAAGGTGTTTAATTCACTGCACTTGCTAGCTCATCCCGGAATCAAAGGATCATTGAAAATGATCTCTAAACGATACGCCTGGCCGTCGATTAATAAAGATTGCCGAGAATGGGCGAAATCTAGCATCGATTGCCAAAAAAATAAAATTCAAAGACAAGTGTCATCACCGATCGCCAGTTTTGAACCTCCAACTGAGCGATTCGAGCATATTCACATCGACCTAGTGTCTTTAAAATCGTCAAGAGGCTTTAATCAATGCCTAACGATCATCGACCGATTCACGAGGTTTCCTAAGGCTGTCCCGTTATCCAATGGAACTGCAGAGACGGTAGCACATGCACTATGGCTGCATTGGATTTCACGCTACGGAGTACCGAAACATATAACTTCGGACCATTGTCCGCAATTCGAATCGTCGTTATTCCAGTCGTTATTGAAAATGTATGAAATAAAATACCTGCATACCACGCCGTATCATCCGCAAGCCAATGGTCTCGTCGAAAGTCTACATCGTCAGCTTAAATCAGCACTTTTGTGTCATAAAGAGTTATGGTATGACGCATTACCAGCCGTTTTGCTCGGCTTACGCGCTGCTTGGAAGGACGACATCCAGACGACCTCGGCTGAATTAGTGTACGGTGAGCCAATTCGTTTGACTGGTGAGTTACTCCCAGCAATAAAACTACACCTCATCACATTGTCAATACTCTAAAACGTCATTTTAATTCATTGGCATCGGCCGAAATGTCGCGTCACGGTAAGCATTCTGTTTTCTGTTTCAGGACCCTTAGTACTTGGAGTCATGTACTGGTACGGAATGTCCAGGTTGGACCATCTTTCACATCGCCATACGACGGTCCATATCATGTAATAACTCGACACGACAAATACTTCATCGTCGATTTCCGTGGACGACAAATCGTTATTTCAGTGGACAGATTGAAGCCAGTTTACGAGGCGAATCCAATCGACACGACGATGACAATAACAAACTCCCCGTCGAATAACACAGCAACCGAGACCCAAAAACGCCGAGTCCGGTTTAATATTTAAAAAATTTACATGATTAAAAATTCTTCTTTATATAAAAGTTTTTTTTTTACAATGTAAGAATTCACCACTGTATTATACTCATTCATTTACTTATTTATTTATTCATATCATTTGTAAATATTCCATTACTTTAATTATCGCGTATTAAATTAAAAAAAAAAAAAAACAAAGGGAGTTCTGTAGAGTTGCTACAATAATTACGATCGATAAATTTCTGCAATTTACGCCGAACATCGATTTTTACATATTCCGTCTCTACCTCATTCGTAGAGACAGTACATACAATAAGTTATACCGCTGAACTGCATACGCGCATCTAAGTATTTCTATTGTATTCTTAAATTTTACTGTGTTAAATACGTTCGTTAAATAAAACATTTATGCAACATTATTAGTTGATTTAAATAATTTTTCTTAATATAATTGAATTTTATCCTTGACCACTAAGTATATACATACATATATAAACTTTTGAGCGGATGGTATTTTTTGACTCTACGAGGTAAAATAAGACATATGGTGACAAAATTCTGTGATAATTCGATCATGAGACCCATTGCAATAGGCCGATTTCTACAGAAATCTACCTAAAAAGAATAATAAAGTTATATAAAAATGTATATATTTGTATACAATTATATAGAATTGTATATAATTAAGGTACCCGAGGGTAATAAGGCCTGTCAGGTAATAAGGCTTAAGTGACAGAAATGATATTTAAAATAACTGCCTCCGCTAAAGGCTACTCTAGTAGAAGGGTCTTACATAAAGATGTTACGTCGAATTTATAGTCCTGATACTACGTTCCCTGTCTTCTATATTTCATCATCCATCATATGCTTTCGTAGCGCAGAAGAAATTATGAAAAACAATCTAGTCTTCTGACTCTTAAAAAGAATATTGATAATTTTGAATGCTGTTGAGCAGAACAATCGAGTCTTCTGATTCTTAAAAAGTATTGTTGCTAAATTTAAGTGATGATTCATCTCTCATATCAAATTTAGTAAGTATAGTTTATAACTATTCCAGTTTGTTTAACCCGTAGGCCTTATTACCCTATCGTTGTAAAATAAGGCCTATTCGTATGGTTTTCGTAAAAGTATAATTTTTTGTTTGTTTATGGTAAAAATTACAATTAATTCATTACATTTTATAGATAATGTATTGAAATAAAGATTAATGATACATTTCAATAATTAAATGCAATATTTTCGATTCTATTCAAAATTTCCCTTAGCTAAGCCTTATTACCCGCCGGTACCTTATATATAATCTATACGAATACAGTATGTAGTTATATACAAATGTATATATTTGTGTACAATTATATAGAATTTGTATATAATTATATGTAACCTATACGAATACAGTATGTGATTATATACAAATGTATATATTTTATATACAATTATTTAATCGGTTTACATCTTCTAAGACCTCAATAACGCACACCAAGTATGTTCAACGATTTTCAGTTAATTTTTTAATATTATCGAAAAAATTTGTTTCTTACTTTGATAAAATCTCAATCACTTAATTTTTTGTGATTTACAAACTTTCAAAAATAATTTTTACTAATTTCAAGATGATGTCCGAGTATATATATGTGTGTATAATGTATATGGGTACTTTCGTACGTATGTAAATATTCTGTAACTTTTGAACGGATAAACCGATTTCGATTTTTGAGGTGGCACTCGATGCAGCTCATCAATTTCTACAATCTATGAAAAATTGAGCTTGATCGGAAGGGCGCGTTCGAAGATATTTCGAAAATAAATTTTTTTTCAAAACTATTTTTTTTTATAACTTATACTGCGCTCGATGGATTGATTCCAAAATCTGATCAGCTATAAAACTTTATGAGCTGAATCGAATGCCACCTCAACTATCAAAATCAGTTTTTTCGTTCATGAGAAACCGTTGTCGAAAGAATTAAAAAAAATTTTTTTTTTTTAGTTTTTTTGAAATTTTTTAAAAATGAATTGATAAATCAATTCGAAAATCTAATCAGCTGTAGATCTCAATAAAATGTGCTGATTGCCACTTTAACCATCTTAATTGGTTAATTCGTTCCAGAGATATCGTTGGAGACAAAAATGGTAAAAAACATTTTCGAATATCTTCGAAAAAATTGAGCCAATCAATTTTAAATTCTAATTAGTTCTAGGACTCCATAAAACGCGTTAATTACTGCCTTAACAATTTCAATCACTTAATTCGTTCAAGAAATATTGTTGGACGAAGAAATGGTAAAAAATTTTTTTTCGCGAATATCTTTAAAACAACTTTACTGATCAATTTCAAAATTTAATTAGCTCGGAAGCGCAATGAAACGCTGATTGCTATATTGAACATCGAAATCCTCCAATTAGTATAAAATATTGACGACGAAGAGTTAAAAACATAACACTTTATATTATTTTCCCCGGATAAATCATGATACAATGTACTATAATGTATGTTTGAGTTTGAAAAGCTCATAAAAAAACAATGACATTCAAGAGTATTTTCGAGCTTGAAAATGAATTCACAACAATGTTTTCAAGCTGAAGAAGGTCGAAAACAGTGAGAAATTTTGGGGCTGGCCCGCAGGGCCAACCATTGCCCAGATTTTTTTTTATACACTACTGGAAAAAATTAAAGGATCAAAAAAAAATTCCAAATTTTTGGGTGAATTTCAACAGACCGTAACTTCGAGAGAAATGGTCGTACAAGGAAGAAAAAAAATGAAATTGTAGCTTCAAGTGTCTACTTTTTGGATTAGAACTTCAAAAATTTTTAGCGTCAGCGGGTTTTAAGTAATCTTAGAAAAACCAGCGACAATAAAATTTTCAAATTTTTTTTACATTTTTTTTTTTTGGTCTACGGGTGTGGGAAAATTTTTTTTTGCTTAACCACTATCAGGATTGGATACCTTCATTATTCAGCTTCAATTTCATTTTTTATAGACCTTGATACGTCCACTTGTCACCGAGATATCGGTCTTCAAATGGAAAAGGATCCTTTTGTCTTTGATTATCGATATCTCAGCAACCAATGATCACACAGAAAGTTAATGGTGGGCTTCAAAAACTTAAATAAATTCCCTTGAATGATTAGTCATTGTTTTTTCGAAAAAAAAATCAAGCGCTGGATTGAAAATATTGTGGATATCAACAATGTTGAGTGTGCATTTTACAGTTCAATATGCCCACAAAAACCCTACAAAGTGCCAGATTAATCCAACCAGCCGTTTTTTTGTTTCACTCGATCGAATTTTTGAAAAAATTAAAGGATCAAGTTTTTTACTCTGAAAAGCTCATAATCTTTAACAAAATGAAAAAAATAAAATTTTTCCGAGCTTCGTCCACATTCTCATTCCAAACAGTGTTGAAACTTTCAAAAAATAAAAAAATTTCAAAAAAAAAAAATTTTTTTTTTTAACAACTTTGAAAAATTGAAGAGACCAACGCCGAACCATTTTTAACACGTTTCCTTCGCTGCATTCCGTGGTCTCTTAAATTTTTTAAAGTTGTTAAAAAAAAAAAATTTTTTTTTTTAAATTTTTTCTTCTTAAAATTTTTTTTTTTTTGAAATTTTTTTATTCTTTGAAAATTTCAGCACTGTTTGGAATGAGAATGTAGAGGAAGCTCGGAAATTTTTTTTTTTTTTTTTTCATTTTGTTAAAGATTATGAGCTTTTCAGAGTAAAAAACTTGATCCTTTAATTTTTTCAAAAATTCGATCGAGTGAAACAAAAAAACGGCTGGTTGGATTAATCTGGCTCTTTGTAGGGTTTTTGTGGGCATATTGAACTGTAAAATGCACACTCAACATTGTTGATATCCACAATATTTTCAATCCAGCGCTTGATTTTTTTTTTCGAAAAAACAATGGCTAATCATTCAAGGGAATTTATTTAAGTTTTTGAAGCCCACCATTAACTTTCTGTGTGATCATTGGTTGCTGAGATATCGATAATTAAAGACAAAAGGATCCTTTTCCATTTGAAGACCGATATCTCGGTGACAAGTGGACGTATCAAGGTCTATAAAAAATGAAATTGAAGCTGAATAATGAAGGTATCCAATCCTGATAGTGGTTAAGCAAAAAAAAATTTTCCCACACCCGTAGACCAAAAAAAAAAATGTAAAAAAAATTTGAAAATTTTATTGTCGCTGGTTTTTCTAAGATTACTTAAAACCCGCTGACGCTAAAAATTTTTGAAGTTCTAATCCAAAAAGTAGACACTTGAAGCTACAATTTCATTTTTTTTCTTCCTTGTACGACCATTTCTCTCGAAGTTACGGCCTGTTGAAATTCACCCAAAAATTTGGAATTTTTTTCTATCCTTTAATTTTTTCCAGTAGTGTATTTTACATCTTAGTTTACTTGGTATTTCTGTCATTCTAGTATTTTTTTATAAAAAAAAAAAAATCATGTTAGACATAGTAAAAGATAAATGTTGATCGTGTAATTGGGACGATGGTATCTAGAGGATCTGTTTTTAGTTAGATTTGATATTCATTTAATAAAATTATCGATAAACAAAAATATGAAGTTTTTTTTTTATTTAAGAAAAAAGGGCACGACGTATGAAATTGGATATAGATATTAAATATTTGAAAAGTTGAAGGGACGTTTTTATTGAAATCTCCAGAGAATTTATATAATATCATGACTATTTTCATTCCACATTCCTTTTTGTCGATTGACATGAAAGGATTAAATTTATTTTCCATAAATTAATTAAATTTATAATTAATTTTCAAATCAATTATGTTAAATACTTATTCCATAATTATAGAAAAACTTAGGCTTAGCTTTAATAACATTCGTGTATCTTTCATGCATTTCCTCTGAGAATTGGTAGCTCTACAATACTTATGTATAATTCCTAAGAGGCTGAGCTACTGGACTCTAAGGGTAGTTTAAAATGGCCAAGAGGTCGTTTACTCATTCCATCGACATCCTTCAGAATCGGCAAAATAGTTGGAATGTGTTTTTCGAGCTCTCGAACACGTCACATGAATAAAAAAAAATCCTTCAAAGTTACTGGCTTGAATGGTTGTGGTCACCCTCTCTACCGAGTAGAGACGTGCATATGGGAAAATAAAAGTAAAGGAGTCTTGAGTTTTGGTGAAAATGTCGATCGATATGACAGTGTATTACATATTTACTAAAAAAATTCTATTTTCCATTCAATTTTCTTTCAAAAATATATTCAAATACCAATGAATCGTATGATATTGTCACTTGAATAAAGTCTTTTTTTTATGGAGTAGCGAGGGTGGAATATAGGGGAATTGATGCTTATAGCTTTGCGTCTTAAGCGCCTCTCGGACCATAAAACATCTTCAGTCATACAAACTATTCTACAGTGCACACGCGTGTTTCTCATCTACTTTTCAATTTTATTTATTTTTATATATTCTTTATGCATCGTTTCAATATTTAAACATCGTTGATTCCTGAAAATAATGGAATTTTCTTTCTAAATTCAACTTACCTTAATAAGTTATGTTTAAAAAATTACATCATAACTTTCATCCGGTAAGTAAAGAAAAAAGTGTAATATTATTATTCCCCTAGCATTTTCCTTTTTTTCCTCTTATCTCATTATTTTTTTAAGTTTACTTACTATTGAGCACCACTGACCATGTGTAATATGAAGATAAGATGTTCCCTGATGCTTCTGTATACCACGACCCTCAATCAGAGATTATGTTTCCATCGTAGACGACGCACCCTCAATGTGAAAACACCGTATCCAAATATGACCCATCATCAGTGACTATATCGTATCCTCAAACCCACTGCAAGTGTAGACACGACTAGTCGTGATCTTGCCACTCGACATACCGATCTGTTTTTTTTTCTATTTTTTTTTTTTATATAATGTATGGCGGGTTTATTTTTACCCGCTGCTATATTTCAGTTAAAGAACAAAATGTTTGAGTATTACCAGTCGCAATAAGGGCTCTTGAAATCGTTGTTGATTGGTAGTGTGATTACTTTAGCGTGGGATACAAGGGATGGTCACGATGACAAAAATATCACCCTTATGATTATTTAGCATTAAACGCTTTTATGTTCTTACATTTATGATACGTGTTTTTAAGAGCTAACTTTCACTTGTGTTACAACCATTAAAAACATAATTTACGAATTATTTTTAAGTTCATGCCCAGAAAATTGCAAATTTTCAAAAATTCGGAAAGTTATTAAATATATTAATGGAGTTAATGCTTTTTAATAAAATCTTACTTATATTAAAGACTAGTTTACGTCCGCGCGCAGGCGCGCGCTTGTCGCGTTTTTCATATATTTATTGTAATGTATATTTTCGTGTCGTTTGCATATATTTTTTTGCTTTCGACCAATCACGTTACGAATAGTTTGGCTTCGCATATTATTCATGTCTATTATAATATAGGGATATATTATTGATAATAAATATGTATAGTCATAATTTAAACAGTGACAAAATTTTAGAGTATTTAAAACAAATAGATTATGTACTTGAGTAATCTATTCTATTTAATTAAATATCATTTGATATTGAATAGATATTTTGGTTACTATCAATCACAACTGTGATCCTATTGAAACCAATGTTTTTTAATAATAAAACTACCTAAATTTCCCGCAATTATAATATCTTAATAGTTAAGATATCATACTTATTATTAAAATATGCCAAAGGTGCTCACACGCGCCAGCGAAAAAGAATGAAATTAAAACAAAAAAAAAACTATTCACCTGTCTAAAAGATCAGGTAAATCAGCATCCATTTTTATTAATCAGTGTCAGCGCGATAATCATTTATAATTGTATACCATGGTGTTTTCAGTTAAATAAAAAATACTAAAAGTAAATCTTAATAATCTATTGAAATCAATAAAAGTCCACCTTTCGCGAGAAGGATACGTAATGATTTCAAAAAGAAAATTAGAGTGAGTAAAATACTAATGTGAAATTAAATATTAATTAAAAAACTATCCCATGTAGGAACTTACAAGCTCTGACAACGGGGCTAAGCACGGACCAGGACTGGGTAACCCAGCTCTGGCTCCCCAGTGTCGGCCCTAGCTAAGGCCCAGTCGTGGGCAACCTAGCTCTGGCTTCCCAATGTCGGCCCTAGCTTAGGTCCAGTCGTGGGCAACCTAGCGCTGGCTTTCCATCCTTGGCCCGAGATTAAACCAGAACTAGTAAGCCCAGCTCTGGCTTCCTAGTGTCGGCCCTAGCTAAGGCCCAGTCGTGGGCAACCTAGCGCTGGCTTTCCGCTGTTGGTCCCAAACAAGACCCAGTCATGGGTAACCCTGCTCTAGCTCTTCAATATTGGCCCAAGCTTGAACCAGAACTAGTTCACCGAGCTCTGCGTTTCCACGGTAGACCCTAGCTAGGACCCAGCTATGAATAACTTCTACCCATACAGGAAGCCCCCGAGTTGAACGACAAGGCCATGCCTGGGACATTATTGGGAAACCCGTCTTGGCAAACCTATGCTGTCCCATGCCTGGGCCATAACTGGGTAATTAGTATTGGCCATTCCAATGATTACCCAGGCTTGGGCTAAGACTGAATACCCTAGCCTCGGCCGTTGGATGGTTACCCTAACATCGGCCAACACTAGATAACCTAGCCTTGGCCAAGCCGAGAGTCACCCTAACTTGGGAATTATGGTGGTAGAGTAAGATAATTAAGCTGGGTTCTTGATAAATAATCAATTAAATTTAATAAATTTTATTTTAAAAAATTATGTAATTATAATATAAATAATACGAAATTATTTTTTTCTTTCTTAATCGAAAATATAAATTAAATTGCTCTTTATATTTCATAAAACCGAGTGGTTGTAGTAAAATGAACAAGTAGAACATATAAAAGTTTCAATTGAACGTTAGTAGGTTCGTCCAGTAGCCAGCGTTCAAACCCAGCAATCAGAAGGACGGCAGTTCGCGCCCAGAGCCCAGCAGAATTTTCACCGAGTTTTTTTCACGTTATTTACTTCACTTAAATAGTTTAAACGTTAATGATCACAAATTCTAGTACTTTAATAATAATAAATTTTATTTTTTAATTGAATTTATGTGTTTTTTCGATGCATGGGCCAAGTCTGGCAACCAAGCATGGGCCAGGTCTGGCAACCAGGCTTGGCACCCAGTTATCATTCCAGACTTCTACCAAGGCTGGAACAAGGCTGGCTTACAAGCTTGGTCCAGAGTTCAACATAGTTGAACCAAGCCTGAGCCAAGCCTGGGCCCGTCGTACTTTCCTATCTGGGATGATTGTTAGTTTTAATTTTATTATGAAATTATTAGACCGGTTCAAAAAAATCGACTATTTTTTTTTTTTTTTCAAAACCCGCAGTGAAATATCTTCCTAGTCATGAGAAAAGAAGCCTGTGAAAACGGCAGCTCTTAATATCAATTTTGAAATGTCGCTCATCGTGAATTTCAATTTTACGTTTAAATAACATGGAAAAAAAAGTTTTTTAACTTTGGAGTTTTACCACTCATTTTGGAATTAACATATCGGGGTGAGAGATACATATTTTCGAAGGAAATTGAACGCTCTAAATAAATTATCTCTTATGTTTTTTCTCTCAGTCTACTCCTTTGAAAGTTATTCGAATTAAAAGTCCAACAGGTAATCAATTTAACCTCCCGAGTCGATAAATTTGATCTGATTTTAGTCTAACTAGACTGTATTTGGACTACTTAGTCTGTTATTGAACTTCTATAAAATTTATAATCTGTTTTTGATCTACCCGGACCGAAAAATTTGATCTGATTTTGATCTAATTGGATTATTTGATCTTTTACAAAAATTTTAAACTGTTTTCAACCTGTTGTTTTAAAAAATAATTGCGTTCCGGGCAGATAAAACTAGATTAATTCTTGAACTTCAAGAATTTTTGTTCTGAAAATTTGCAAGGATAAAACTGGATTAAATCATGGTCTTATAAGATTTTTATTTATGGGCAATAGTTATAAAAAAAATATTAAGCTACAGAATTGATTATGTTTTGTTTACTATTTACTCAGTATCTTTTGTTTAAAAATGTCGGCAGTTAATGGAAATTTGACAGCTTAATTTTTAGCTGTCCTGACTGCATATTTATAGCATTGAATAAAAGAGATAAAATAACTGTCAAAATGTCAAGAAATTTTTCTTATTTACTGGATGAAATTGAAAATATTTTGGCATTAGAAAACATCAAAATTCTTGTGACATCTTATTACGGAAGCGCATTAGCATGTTTCAAATACCAAAAAATTAAAATAAATTTATAAATTTAGTTTATTATAATTATTATTCACATTTATAAAAAGCCCTGTTTTAGATCTAAAAGCGATTAAAAACAGACTAAAAATGATAGTAAATAAAGTCTATTTTTGTCCTTAAAAACAATTGAATACAGGCTAATAATTATAAAAAAAGGTCTGTTTTTAGTCTAAACCTGATTTAAAACAGACTAAATGTTATACGAAAATAAGTCTGATTTTGGCCTGGATAAGGAATAGTACGGGCAAAAACAGATTAAATTCCTATATAAAATAAATACGATTTACGAACTTGAATTAAAGAAAAAACATTTGAATTTATCATTTATTTTAAAACAAATCAAATTTTTTGACCCGGGCTTTTTTTTTTAAATTGTGGTTTAATGATAAAACTCATCTTCGAAAAAAATTATTTTACAATTTTTAAATGGTATAGATAATAGCTTTAAGTTTAACGCGATTATTTTCAGTTTATAAAATTTACGATTTTTACATCAGCTATCAAAACTATGAACAATGAAATGCTGCTAACAACAATTAAATATCAATAACCCAACAATGACATTTTGATGAAAAGACGACACTTATTCAGTCATCTGGGTTCGATTCCCAGTTCGGGCTATCTATATTTTTCTCAATTTATCTATAAATTGTCTTATTGAGAAGCTTTGCATGTTTTAGGTTACCACTATATTAAAAATTAGTTAAATTAATAAAAAAAACCCAAACCATGTCGGTATCGCGCCGAGTGCTCTACCAGTTGAGCTATCCGGCACTATACTATTTTCCGTTCAATTTGATCTATAACTTATTGAGCCACACCGTCCATCGTACGGTATTAACACCAATTTAATATAGTGGAAACCTAAAACATGCAAACCTTCTCAATAAGACAATTTATAGATAAATTGAAAAAAATATAGATAGCCCGAACTGTGATCGAACCCAGACCATGTCGGTATCGCGCCGAGTGCTCTACCAGTTGAGCTATCTGGCACTATTCTATATTCCATTCGATTTGATCTATAACTTATTGAGCCACACCGTCCATCGCAATTCAAATTTTTTTTAAACTTCAAAGAGAATTAATTTCAGATTTTTTAAATTGAAAAGTCATTTATTCCTCATAGCAGAACAATAAAGATCTACTTTGTCAACGACGTTAAACTTGATAATTCAATATTATAAGACAAATTTTGTTTTTCAAAAATAATTATGAAATATTTAAGAAAAATTGAGAAAAAAAGGTTAAATTGATTACCTGTTGAACTTTAAGCTCGAATAACTTTTAAAGGAGTAGTCTGAGAGAAAAAACATAAGAGACAATTTATTTAGAGCGTTCAATTTCCTTCAAAAGTATGTGCCTCTCACCCTGATATGTTAATTCTAAAATGAGTGGTAAAATTACAAAGTTAAAAAATTTTTTTTTTCCATGTTATTTAAACGTAAAATAGATATTTACGATGAGCGACCTTTCAAAATTGATATTAAGAGCTCCCGTTTTCACAGACTTCTTTTCTCATGACTAGAAAGATATTTCACTACAGGTTTTGAAAAAAAAAAATTGTCGTTTTTTTTTTTACCGGTCTAGTAATTGTATTATTTATATAATATTCATTCTGATAGTTATTTTGAATTAATTAATGGTTTTTCTATTATTTCATTGAAATTATAATAAATGTGACAGTTTTGTTAATAATTAAAATACGTACACTTTCCGCAAATAGTTTTACAATTAATTGACGATTTTTGATTTCAATTTAATCCAATATATTTTCAACGGAACTATTCGAATAACTAATTTAAATATAAACTTATTTAATATAAGTACCATATTCAATTTAAGAATTCTACTTCTTCATTCAAGTATCAATATCTTAACTATTAATATATGTAGAGTTGTGCCAAGAATATTCGATTATTTAAAATGAATATATTGTTTATTCGTAATGAACGGAAATCTAACTCTCCATAATTAACTCTACCATTCATTTGTATTAAAGAACATATCTTAACTATAAATATATCGTTTTTTCAGTGTGTGTGTGAATGTAAATCTCTCATAACTCTGATTAAACAAAACGATTCACTCAATGATGAATGTATATCGCTATATAGTAATAAAATTAAATCGTTTTGAATTGTTTTGAATCGTTTCTTTTAATCACAGATTTCTTTTTTATAAATTAACGGATCTAGATTGTTCTTACGGGATTCGACAAGGTTCATAGGAAAACTTAGATTTCATGCAAATTTGTGATGAATCAATAAAATAGATCCTGTGATATTTAAGAAACACAAAAAATTTTTTTTTTTGTTTTTTTTTTTAATATTTCGAAAACTGTCGAATTGATCCATTTCAAAATCGAATCAGCTGTAGAACACGATAATAGCTTCCGATTGCCGTCAAAAACGTCTAAATCAGATAATCCGGTCGAGAGATATGGTCGACGAAAGAATAAAAATAAATTTTTTTTTTTTTTTTTTTTTTCGTTTTCCTCAAATATTTTGGAAACTAGTAAATTCATATATTTCAAAATCGAATCAGCTCTAAAGCTCTATAAGCTGCATCGAATACTACCTGAACCATTGAATCTGCGATGAAGAATTTAAAAAATAACAATTTTCGTTATTTTTCCCGGATAACGCGATATGTAATTTATCATATGTTTCAAAACTTATGCCGGCCCTTCGATCTTATAGTCTTTGATGATCGTTACATAATTTACTGCAATCGCTTCATTTGTTTAAATGATATCAACATAATTTTTGAAAAATTGTTGTTCTTAACTTTTATTTTGGGTGTTTCATACATTAACGTTCTGGTTTGATTCAAAGCTCATGTGACTCTGTATCTTGATCATTTCTAATAATTTCTGTCCAAAAACATTTAATTAATTCAGCATAATCCTGAGAAAAACGTTAAGAACCGATCCTCATTGATCATTTTCAATTTCTCGAATTCTCGGAGACTTAAACGAAATTGAACTTTTTTCGAGTTCGAACTTGTATTGATAATAATGTTTTCGAGTTCATGAGCTCAAGGAGCTCGAACTCAGCGGAAATTTTCGGGGCTGGCCCGCAGGGTCAACTGTTTCCCAGATTTTTATTTTTTATTGCCAGGTTCATTTATGACTTAAATGATAAATTATTATTTATTAATAAAAATTGTTTATATGCCATGATATTAAAACTTCTGATGTTTATAGTTTTAAATAATATATTGTGATTTAGTTACATTTATAATGGAGTATAGAATCTTTTGTTTTTCTCTACGACTAAAACATGATTCATGTGCGTGCAGGCGTCAGTGTTTTACATAACAACGATAAATCCTTGACAATCCCATGAGATATTCGCCCTTTTATAACACGCAGAGAGAAAATCACATCTATGTATTTTTTTCACTGTTCAAGCGTCGTTGCTGGTTGGTGGTGAAGGAAAATTTATGTAAGCCGGAAAATGTGAGTCATTCGATCTGGCAAATAATTTCATAAAATATTTGACTGTCTTTGTTCTCTGAATTAATAGCAAAATTAAACAAAAAAAAAAAAAAAAAATTGTGAATTTTGAAAAGTAAATGTTATTTCAATAGTAAATGTAAATATAGTAATCAATTTTTTGGTACCTGAAATAGTATAGTAGTACGATGAAAAAATGTATGTTTCATGTCAAGGAATAATAATTTCTATCCACTTCTACTCTCCCGCGCTATACCCTCATCTTTCTATATGTACCAATGCACTAGTGTCTTTCATTTCACAGTTCTAGTACTATATATTTTACTATTCGTCGTAAAAAATATTAAATTCTTTACGCATTTCATCGAATTTTTTGTAGATAAAAATAAACAAGGGAAGCACCCACGAAATTTATTTTTTCGTTGTAAAATGTTTACACGGATGTCATAAGTCAGCGCACTCAATTTAAAGATTATTTGGTAGTATAAAACTTGTATTATAGACTTAGGGTTACTCAAGCCCCTTCAGATTCATCCATCACTAACAGCTTTATAATCTTCGGCATAATATATTACAGTTCCTTTGTCAATTTTTCTTGTTTTATTTATAAAAAGATTTGTTACATTAAGAACAAAAATATTTTTGTTTCCAATATTGGTGCATCTTATGTTATTATAAATTCATTGTACTGTTTTTGTGGTTCAACTATATTTTTTTATAAAGTTTCATTTTACTTATATTGGCAGAAATTAAAGAAATATTGAAGTAATTTCATTAAAAAAAAACTGGACAACGGTTGACCCTGCGGGCCAGCCTAACTTCCGGCTGTTTTCGAACTCAAGGAACTCGAAAAAGTTATTGACAATACATTTCCGAGCTCGAAAATACTGTTAAATACAATTGGTTTTGATAAGCTTTTCAAGCTCAAACAATTCATGTTATATTTTCAAGCTTGAAAATTTAAGAATCCAAAATAATTAATGAACAAGCGTTTTTTTAATTTTCATTCACGATTGTGTTTAACAAAATATTAAAATGAGTTTTGACTCAGATCGGAGCGTTAATATATAAAGTATCCGAGAAAAATTCTAAAAACGGTGTTTCTTCAATTTTTTTGTTAATAATATCATTTAAACAAAAAAATGTATTGCATAACATAATTTAGTGATGAAGAAAAAACATACAGAGGTAGAGCTGGTATGACTTTTGGGCTATTAGGTAAATTATATTCTGAGTTATCCGGGACAAACGAGGTAAATTGTTAATTTTTTAATTTTTTAACGTCCACATCTTTTTAGTTATTTAACCGATTTCGACATTCAATGTGGCAATCGACACGTTTTATTGAGTTCTAGAGCTGCCTAGATTTAGGAATTGATCGGATAAGTCACATCAAAGATAATTTAAAAAAACCGTTTTTTTCCATTTCTTTTGCCAACGATATCTCTCGAACGAATTTACCGATTGAGATCGTTTCCACTATACAAAAAACCAATTTAATACAGTCGAAACATAAACATGCAAAACTTTTCAATAATACAATTAATAGATAAATTGAGAAAAATATAGATAGCCCGAACTGGGAATCGCGCCCAGACCATGTTGGTATCGCGCCGAGTGCTCTACCAGTTGAGCTATCCGGCACTATACTATATTCCGTTCAATTTGATCTATAAATTATTGAGCCACACCGTCCATCGTACGGTAGTACACCAATTTTATATAGTGGAAACCTAAACAGAGAGTTGATTTTTCTATTTTGATCTACAATCGATTGAGGCAATACAAAGTCTGCCGGGACAGCTAGTCAAAAATAAAATTTCATTTGATACAAATATGTGTTTACAAAAATCACCTCAAGCGTCGCATTATGACGGCCATCTTTAATTCGTGTAAAAGTCTTAATGTGACTGCCGTTAACCGTTCAGCACTCTCGCTATGAGATTTTCTATCACGCTCATTAATAACTCAAATTTTCTTTTAAATTGCCAATAGAATGTCTACGTGATTATTTTTCTATTTGTCAAAAAATTAATACTACTCCAGATTTCAATACTATTATTTCAATCGTTTCAAACCATAGAAAAATAAAAAAAATTTTATTAACTCAGTGAGATATTTTCTCATCGTTATAGTAAAGTAAGGAGTCAGAATTTAATAAATCGAGTCTGATCGGAGCAGTTCGGAGGTTCCCATACAGGGTGCACTTGTGATTGTTGATGCATATGTGGAATACGCACAAACAGCTGTTATGGAGTTAACCTTAATCTAGTCGTTTTTATAGTTTACATAAATAAATATAAAAGTTAGTTAATTGAGTTTTAATTTACACTAAATAAAATTAATTATTGAAGTGCATGTGCTAGTAGTTGATAATTTGAAAATTTCATGAAAATAATAGTCTTTAATTATTTCAATATTAAGACGATGATACGAATCAAATACTGATTTTTGTATTTTATCTCTACTACTCGTATTGTTATCCAAAGTTAGAATTTCGTTAAGACGCGTTTTCATTTGTTTCTCTATTCGCACTCAACTGGATAAACGATACTATCTCTGTTGCACTTGTACATTAAATAGGAACTTTGTCCAAGCTTTTCTCGTAAACAAATGGAAGTTATCAAAAAATTCAAGTGCACTTCGCTTGTTCATAGAGTAAAGCATCGGGTCTGTGTCTTTATTTTGCGTTTAGAGCTTTTATTTCAGAGTAAAGCTGGGACAAAATTATCTGAAAACCGTTCTTAATTTTAATAGTATACTAACACTGCAACACTATTAAAAAGTTAATATAAAATTACATTTGACTAATTTTGTCTTCAAACTATTTGCACGATATTTGTTTTTTTTTTTATTGTTATTATTCCGTTTCCAGTGATATATTATAGGAATGTGATTGCTATATTGGATCATGTCCCTCTTATCATAATATATAAATACATGTAGTAGAATGTATCCTGAGTTGTGGTAGTGTTCGGCTATCCCTGAAAAAAAAATTATATATAATTAGATATAATCATATAAAATTCTATATAATTTTGTATAATTTTTTATGATTATATCTAATTTTTTAAGAATTTTTACATTTAATTGTATATAAAAATATCTAATTATATATACATATATATATAATTATATAGATTCATATGTACGTTAAATGAATAGTTTGAGGACAATGCTACTACTAAACGCATATTTTGAGGACTTTTCGATACTTTGAGGTCTGGCTCAATATTACCTTATATGTAACCGATACTTTGAGGACTGATACTTTGGGGTCTGCCCCAAACTATCGTAAAGTTTTATACTTTTTTATACTCGATAGTTTGAGCCAAATTTGATTTCTTCATTTTTGAGCGCAGAACACTCCTACAGAACTATTGCAAGAGAAATTTTTCGATATAAGTCAACATTGTCCTTTTTGAGCTTACTTTACATAAATTGCATAGTTTGAGGACTAAGTGTTGGAAATTGCACGATTTATATTAACTGTTGACTATGAAAATTCGCAGTTTGTTCTATACTTAATTGATAATTCTAAATTTTTTTTTTAAATCAATAATTATTTTTTTATTCCCATACCAGGATTTCAGAATTTTCATTATAACAACCAGTCAAGTGGTCAATATTTATGTAATGATTGCGGAAAATAGTATATTACATACCTAGGGAAGTAAAGTGAGAAATGTCTCAGATCACATAATTGTTGGCCGAGGCGAAACCTCATCCCCCCAATATCATGGGACCTTTTTTGTAGCCAATTTTATTCCCTAGAAGTTATTTCGAATAAAGTTTTTTCGAATCCCACATTGTTTTCTAGTTATTTTCATTTTAATGTCGAGCTCTTAAAATCGATCAAAAGGCTATTTTTTTTTATGAGCTAGACATTAAAATAAAAATAACTAGAAAGCAATGCGGAAATCGAAAAAACTTTATTCGAAATAACTTCTAGGGAATAAAATTGGCTACAAAAAAGGTCCCATGATATTTTATAATAAATCTGATAGTTTCACCGGAAAAGTAAAAAAATCTTAAAATTTAATATGTATTCAACTTCAACCTCAAATAACTTGTGAACAAATAGATTTATCGAAAAACGATAAGACACTTTTTTTTGTAGAGCATTCAATTAGCTACAAAAATATGCCTGCCAATTAAATTATCCTTATGATGCATTATTGGCTACTTATAAAAATCAGAAATGTTATTTAAATGGGAAATAAGAAATTGGAAATAGCCACCTCTTGATATTAATATTAAGAGCTCAAAATTTAACACAATTGTTTTTTCATCATTTTAATCAATATTATCACTGTAACTAAAGAAAAAAAAATAGTCACTTTTTTTGGCCCACCCTACTATAGATAATTATCCCTAGATTACTGTAGACAGTCAATTTCAAAAGAATAAATCTAATGTATCTATTTCAATCTGTATATCTTCTAAAATGATGTAAGAATGACAAGATTATTGTTAAAAATTCGAAAGAAACACATAAATTTCTTTTGTCGTTTATTTTTACTTCGAATGAAGCCAAGAGAAATGTTCTTCACTGAATAAACTCTCATCTACGAGGATGTATAATGCTCGAAAATTTCATATTATTATTTTCCTTTTTTGTTGGCAACGAAAAGTTTAATGAACTTGTTCATTTAGCAGAAAGACAGTGATCACTGTGAAAGTATGATTATCTTGCGATGAGTTAATGGTCAAAAAACCATACACCGCCAGCAAAAAATTATGAATGTATAGTGTGACTATGAAAACACACTGTTTAAAAAATTTGAAGGAAAGTAAAATTCTTAAAAAACTTTTTTCCGCTAAGAAAATTGACGATTTTTCTCTGAAATTTCATCCATCTTACTAATTTTCAAATATATAGCTTAAAATAAATATAATGATTAAAACACTTATAGATGTGATTGTGACATACTAGATTATTCGAAAATAATACATTATTCGTATTCAATGAATACAAGCTAAAGAAGTATCACTTCTTCCATGTGTGTACACTGATATGCGCGACGATTTTTTAAATTACTGCTGAACAAAACGACGATTTTTGACAAATTCTGGAGATTCTTGTTTTCATATAAAGTTTCGAAAAATTAAATTTCACAAGATGTCAACGTCTTGAAGCCCTAGGAAGCCATTCCGACTGCTTGCATAGTGATGTCCGAATGTCTGTATATACATCGTATATTTTACTTTTTTACAAAAAGTATAATTACTCGTAAGCTGCTCAAATTTTTCAAATTTATACAAAGATCTTCAAAGCTGATTCCTCAAGCTTTCCAAAACCCTATGATAAGTCATAATTGTCATTTGAAACGCCAATTGAAGCTGTCTGAATAGTATCGATTTTCTATTTCAAAATGAAATTGTTAATATTCATTTTTTTTTTTTGCTGACTTCAATTGACGATAACTTTGACTTATCAAACTTTTTTTTTAACCACCCTAATATACATACATCCATACGTGCGTGCGCACGCGCGCGTGTGTGTGTGTGTGTGTGCGCGTGTGTGTATGTCAACTTTTTATAACTTCTTAATGAATCAATCTATTTCGATGGTTCTTATGGCAATCGAAAGAGCTTGTCAATCGTCAAGTCTCCTAAGAATTTCAGATTATTCGTTCAAATAGACTCTAAAAGAAGTGAAAAATATTATGAAATTTTATGATATTCCTTGGAATCTTATAGAATTTCGATAAATTTTACAAGTTTAAAGTTTTTGCCTTTCTCGATATTTTACAAAATTTCATAAAATATAAAAGTTTATGAAAATCATCTCATGGTTTCCTATGAAATTTCAGGAAATTTTTTTTAAATTGTATAAATTCTTATAAAATTTCATAACATTTTATCGAATTTCACTAAATTTTAATAGTATAACTTAATAAAATTCTATGAAATTTTATGATAGCTTTCTTTTTCGGGATTTTATAAGTTATATACTTTATTATAAAATTATCAGTTCCTTCAAAATTATATAAAACTTTATAAAATTGTATAAAATCTAGCTCGAGAGTTTAAAACTCTATATCTCAATAAATATACTCTTTATTTATTCGCTATCAAGGGCGTGAGTCAGTTCAGTGGATAGCAGCAAGTTTATCAAATCGAGAGGACGTAGGTTCGAGACCAGTAGTCGCTGGAATTTTTTTTTAGCCAATAAAAAATATAATTAGTCAGTCTCAGTAATGCTTTCATCCATTAGATCAGTAGGTAAGATCTAGGTTATTTTGTGATCTAATATTTTTTCAAAAATAAATACTGACTGTAGAATTTTGACATTTTGTGAAATTTGGTAAAATATTATGAATTTTCATAAAATTTTATCAGGCCTTTTTCAGCTTAAAATTTCATAAAATTTTGTGAAAAAATTTTTTCCCAGGTCATCATTTCTCCACCGCTATCCAACGCTCTCAAATTGAACTTTCGAGGCAGGGATTACATAAAGTTTATACGGTCCTATGTTCATGCTGTATTTAAAGTTATAAAATTGAATAAAATTTGATGAACTTCTACGAAATTTTATAAAACTTTATTAGATGCTATCGATATGATTTTAGCACTGCATACAAATGTGATGGAATTTCATAAAATTGTAAATCATGAGAATTCAATGATTTTTTAATATTTTATAAGATTCGATTGACTTTTATGAAATTTTCTTCCATAAGTTTGTTGATGAGTAAAACCCTTCTTTTTCGAGAGAAGGATGCTTAAAGTTCTCAAAACACATTGAGGTTAACACCGTGTTTGATTAAGATCTTCAAAATTTTTACATAAAGTAAAATAATAACACACTATTATAAGAGTTCGTGTGTCTAGCTAACAGTGTTATTGAATTTATAAATTTAATTGTTATCACATTTGAATTATATTCAAAAATACTCTTATTATAAACTCTGTTTAAAAAATTCGATAGATTCTCATAGCTGTATTCATAAGGCCTTATTCTTAACTATAGTACTTCTCATAGAACTCATTCATTCGTATTAAATCTATATGGAAATTTAAGAGAATCTATTGGATTCTATGAGATTTTCTAAACAGGGAATCAGTATTGTTGCGCATGTTGTGTAAATGCAATGTTTTTCACATGTCCCATCAAGAATTAACTAATTGCTCGTAAATAACAAAATTTATAGTACAAAAATATGAGAAATTATTATTTTTAGCATTCACATAAAATTTTCACGGCTCATTCAGTAAAATTTCGTAGCATTTTTCGCTTTATTTTTGTAGTCAAGTAATCAAGCAAAATTTTAATTTTGAGCCAGTCGAAATTAATAGTTAGTTCAAGTACATTTTAATGCTGAATACAGTTTTATGACTTGAAAAATTGCCATTAATATTATATTTTGTAAGTGAAATAATAATTTTTCACGCTGATTAGTCTTTAACATCAGTTGTAATAATTTTGAATAAAAACAATATATAATATTCACACTAGTCCGCCATTTTATTGCGATTTTTCGTAAACTCAAACAAAATTTTTGTGATATTATTTTATTGTTATTCAACTGTAACAACAAATAATATTCAGATCAACATCATGGTTGGTTGTATACTTTCCAGGACTTCCGGTATTCATATTGACAGTTATGAGTTATGAAGTTCTACGATTGAAATAGTTATTAAAATCTACGTGATATCCAATTAATTCCTTAAAAATTATATGAAGGTAATAGATAATGTGTTACAATGTTTTATTGTTGTAGTGCAAGAACTATTTGCTTTTTTTCACTTTCTAATTACAATTATCTCTTGGATTGAGTCTTCAGACTACTTCAATTTGTGAAAATATCATAAAAAACAATAAAAAATCAGAAATAAAGTGTCAACAATAGTTAACTGTTTTCGAAATAGTGGGAATTTTCAAGAGTCAACATTAAATCTTTATTTTGTCCAAAACAAATTTATGATAATATTTCAATTTCAGAATAATTAAAATTAAAAAATGTTCACATCTACATTTTTCCATATGGAAATCATACAATCAAAAACATTAAACGATACACGACTATGAGATAAAATTAAACTGTTATTTAAACAGGTTCACATTATTTCTAGCTAATCTAAGAAACATACAGATACATAATCAAAAATTCTCTGACTGAAAATATTTTAGCAAATTTAGTCTTTTTACTTGTATCTTTTCTAGTCTATAATAATGTAAATAATCAAACCACTTTATCTGCTTTCTAAAAATGAAACATCAATTAAATTATTTATGAATTTTTAATTATTTTCTAACGTGTAAGTTTATAGTACTCATAAATTACTATCAATTTAACTTTATCGCAATCAAAAATAAAGAACAAACAAATCAAAACTGCTAGTCCTACTATAAAGGTTTTGAAATTAACCAGATATTCCACGTGTATTTTCACTAGATAAATTCAAGTACACGATTAGAAAATTAGTGATGCAGATTGTAAAATGAGCGAATAAACTAAATGGATCTGGTTTAGGTGAGGTTGGTTAAACAATTAAAAATTACACAGATTTTGTCACTAAATAAATTATAGATTTATTTACACTTATTTACACTTAAAATTATGAGAATTATATACAAGAGCGAATGCGACTAGATAAATTATACGCGATAGCGAATGCAACTCAGTTATCTTATTCACGTATAAAATTGACCCGTGGTCAGTAGCGGTTAATTCAATGATAATTAATTAACAATTAATTATTGTCACAAGAACAATTTATTTATTCTCAATAAATAGCAGCCTTGATGTACTGTCTAAATATTGAGGATAATTTAGCGTTGCGATTTTATTTAATATTACACAAGGATAATAAGCGAAGCGGTTCAAGCACGAGGTTGCACGTAGCAAAGACACGTTGTAGAATAGCATAATGGTAGCATCGTTGAATCGTCGAGAAGCTTGGTGTCGACGTGGCAGCTTTGCTGCATATAACGAATTTTCCTATTGGCTTAAAAGCGCGCCAACAGGTATCAGTTGATAGCGAACTATCTCATAGGCTGACCAATATAAAACGAATTTTGTGATTGGTCAGCTTGTAGCGGGTTCTCAGGACGTCTTGACACGATCCTGAGTTAGAAATTGTATGTGCCGGGCCCAAATAGCGAGTGACCCGGCACTATTCTGACCTTCAGTCAGTAGCGAGCTCGGCAACTCCCGAACCGAGCGGAAATGCACGAAGCTTGATTTAAATTAATCAAGCTCGTGACTGAACACAGATCAATATGAATAATTCCATGTATTTAAATATTTTTATCTGTTCAATGTTGATACAAAAATATGACACAAACTAAATAAGAATAACAAATCTTTGAGCGTCTTGAACACATCCATCTAAGTAACAGATGCAAAAAAATCATACATGCTCGATCGACCAACAGCTAAGATAAAAAAAGTATTTCACGTAAATGTGTAGGAGAAATTGATTTCTGAACTTTTCAGAATGTCAGTTTTAGTTAAAAAATTGAAGTAAAATTTTGATATTTCAATGACGCACAATACCCATCAGAGAGCTGCAATTCAACGGCTCAGCGCTCCTACACGTTAAATTATATATAAACTTGACATAAACTTAAAGCTACTATTTTAAGTCAAGTTTACATGTAATTTGACGTGTAAGAGAGATAAAAAGTTGAAGCATACTTTCTTTTCTGTATTGTACGGCATCGAAATGTCAATTATTAAATTTTAATTATTAAGCTGAAGCTCTGGTTCTTTGAGTAAGTTTTATTTCATTTTGCCCTCAAATATTGATTTCAGATTTTGGCTAAATTGAATCTACGCTTTGCTAAGAAATTTAACGGCCAATATATGTAAACTTTTGTGGTCTGTTTTTTCGACTGCAATATGACAGCAACAATACAAATCACCAGAATATTTACCGTAAATTTTTGCTTTCAACTTTTGCTGGCAATTAGCTTTTCGTACCCAGCTGCAGATTTCGGTCAAGCTGAGTTCCCAAACTGATGACAATGTGTAGTCAAAGTGCTCTGAAATCTATGGCCTTTGCGAGAGAAAACTAGAACAGCAGAAGCTTTATTCCAAATTGACTAGAAATTAACGTCAACTATTAACACCATTAAATTTTTCCTGTTAACTTAACATCAAATTTTGGCACAAGAATTTCCTCCAACTTGCATTGATAGCCAAGTTGGCAACAAGATGACTGCGAAAGTCGGCATTTCCATAAGTTGATGGCAACTTTCCGAGAAAGTTGGTGGCAAAAGTTGGCGTTACCTTGGTTGACGGAAAGTTACTTTAAATTTCCTCAGAAAGTTGTTGATAAGTTGTGACAGTAGATTTTGAACCGACTTTCTGGAAAAGTTAATGATAACTCGCAGTCAACAGTTACAAATGCTGAAAGTTGTAAAAAACTTGTTGTTAAGTTGGCGACAACTCGACGACAATCTGCTGCTGCAACCTGCCCTTAAGTTTGCTGCAAAAATTGGCACTTCCATAAGTTGATAGCAACTTTCTGCGAAAGTTGTCTACAACTTTCAGCTTTTGTAATTGCTGACTACAAGTTTCTCAGAAAGTTGTCAACAGGTTGCGGCAGTAGATTGTTGCCACCTTTCTTGAAAATTTGGTGATAACTTGCAGTCAACATTTAAAAACGCTGAAAGTTGTCAACAACTTATCATCAAGTTGATCGCAACTTATGTACAGCAACTTTCTGATTGAAAACTCTGGCTATCAGAGAATGTACACCAACTTTCTGACCAGACAGTCTGGCTATCAGGGTGGCTATGAGCGTAACCCAATAGCCACTTTAGCTTGAAACTGACAGTAATTTGACAATTGAAATTACCGAAATTTGCTGACAATTTGACAGCAAAAGTTGAAAGAACAATTTGCAGTTAATTTTTCTTCAATTTAGAGATAACTTTATTTACTAGAAAAAAATGCCTCGAATTTTTTTTTAAATATCCGTTAACTTTGGGCTATTAGATTCGAACCGTTTTTGACGACAATTTGTATACAACTTTTGAAGTAAATTTTCATTCTGATTCCGGTAGTAAATTTACGTCAAATTGTATAGAAAGTATGGCGAGAAACGGGCGTGAAACTTACAGCCACAACTAGACACCAAGTTGGCCGCAAAAGTTGATGCTTCCAAAGTTGATAGACACTTTCTAAGAAAGTTGGTGGCAAAAGTTGGAAATCCAATAAGTTGACGGTCACGTTCTGAGAAAGTTGATGGCTAGAAGTTAGCAATCTATAAGTCGGCGGAAAGTTGCCTGCAATTTTCTCAGAAACCTGCATACCAATTGCGGCTCCATTCTGGCGTCAACTTTCGTAGAAAGTTGGCGGTAACTTGTAGCCAAAAGTTGCAGTTGTCGACAGCTTATCGTCAAGTTGGTCGCAAACTAATAAATACCAAGTTTTGGACGAAAAACTCTGACTATCAGGGAAACTGTGCTATCAGGGTATATGAAGCGTTAGTCGATAAACAAATAAACTGTAACTAATTTACCTTATTAATTTGTAATATGTTAAATCAAGTATAATATCTTAGATGTAACCAAAAAATATTTCCTACTTCATGTTCTATATAACTCTCATTTTACGGAAAATCAGCCTCTTTGTCCAAGTGAATTCGTCGTAAAATACTTCTTGTTCATCGTTTTTTTTTATTAATTAAATAAATATAAATTTCTTTTCAACTTTAAAATTTATTAAAATTCCAATAGCAGCTTTGAATCATAATAGTCTATTACAATAGCCTTACTCTCTGTCAGTCTGATTTAAAAAATTAATACGTACAGTAGCATCATATTTGTTGAAGGTTATTCTGATTTAAAATACCAATCTAAACTTTCCCACTTCATTTTGAATGTGATATAAATTTAAAAACTTGATTTTTATGCTACTCTGTGTGCATACATCGCGGAATTTTCTATGATTAAATAAATATTTTGAGGACGTCACAAGAATCGAATCCTCTAAACTTATGTACACTTGTGATATATTGTATTCAATCTTTATAGTATTCTAGATGTACTATGAATTTGAATACTGGTGTGAATTACTTTATTTTATTTGCATACTTTGAGGACATTTCTACGTTCAAATAGATATTTTGAGGACTTCTCGCAACCGATACATGATTGTTTATAACCGCAAAAAAAAATCTTTTGCATACATTATGTGAGTAACACTAATAGAGTATCAAATCCAATGAAGTTGTCTAAATTCACATCAGTAGATAAATTACTTCTTTCGTTTGATTTCTATTTAATTCGATCAAATTTCATCAAACTTAACAAAACTTCTTAGAAAATGACTTGATTATTGAAAAAAAAATAAGAATTTTTTTAGAAGATACTTATTTTTACCGTCTGGTGTATATGAAGAGTCACTTTGCTAAAAAAAGTGCCAGACACTTTGTTGGTTTGTTTAAACAAGTTTTGATAGTAATGTTTTGTTCAGGGGAAAATTTCAAGTGCAGTAGATTAATACTTTGAACAATTATTCTGATATAAAATATTAATCTGAACTTTACCGCTTCATTTTGAAGTGATATAGAGTCGAAACCGTGATTATTACGCTACTCTACTGGCATACTTTGAGGACATTTCTGCGCTTAAATAGATACTTTGAGGACTTTTCGCGCTCTATAATACATGATTTCCTATAATTCCTCAATAAAAGTCATTTGTAATCACCCTAGCGAATTCGGTCATACTTGAAAAATACTGAAAATATCCACTGAATTTTAGCCCAGTTTCGGTCATTTTTCGGTAATATACCAAAAAACAACCCAAATTATACCTAAATAATGCCTCTATTTTGGGTATGTTTGTGAACTTTATATACCTAAAAAATGCTATAATTTTTTTTCTCAAATGTTAAATTTAGCAGATTCAAATTTTAATATATTAACTAATAAATCAATTTAATAATAAAAGTAAGAAATTCATAGGAGAGAAATAAAATACATGTTTATTCAAATTTTGAAATTTTTAATAAATTATAAATTCGTTATTTTATTAAATTTTTTTTAGAACAATGAAAATGAAAAGGTTTTTGATTTTATTAATAAAAAACATAAAAATAATTCCGAATTATTTTTTAATAAATTTCGCTCTTCGCTGCCTGTTAGGAAATATTACAGACCTCTCGTTTAGTTTTTTTTCGTGCAAATCGATCGTTTTTAATAAAATCTGTGATCCATTGATAGATATTATGTTTAGGGTTATGTTTCTTAGTATGCTTCAAAAATCTTGTTCTTTGTAGAGCCTGTTCACTTCCATTATTTTTTATTAGTTGACACAATTATTTATAACTTACACTAACAGCGCCAGTAAAACAATTCAAAATAAAAAGTTTTTATTGAATGTAGTTAAATCTTTCCATTCTAAAAAATGTGAGTGTATAAGCTGTCTCTAGAGAAATACATAATGTTGTATATGAATAGTTGGTACAACAGGATTCAAGCTGAATAGTAAAATTACATTTCATTTATAAACGCCATCTATACGATATTTCACAAATAATGATTTTTTTCAGTATAGTTTGGGTATGAAAAGTTCACAAACATACCCAATATTTACGTTAATTTCAGTATTATTTCGGTATGATTAAGGCATTATTCGTAAAACGTACCCAAATGTTATCAAATGTATACTATGTCTAAAATACACTCAAAATATAGCCAAACTTTCGGTATGATCGAATTCGCTAGGGGCATCATATTTTTAATACTAACTGTGTGTCTAATCAAGTAAGTTGTCAAAATTCATATAATTGGATAACTTACTTCTTTCATTTAATTACTGTTTAATTCTATTGAATTTCATCATACTTAACGAGACTTCATAAAAAAAACTTTATTATCAAAGAAATAACAAAAAAACATTTTTGTTAATTTGCGTATTTTTCTCTTCTGGTGCATGTAAAAAGTCAATTTGCTAAAAAAGTGCCTGTAATGTTGCCAAATTTTTCAAACAAGTTTCAATCGTACTGCTTTGTTCAGGGAAAATTTCAAGTACAGTAGCATCATATTTGTTGAAGGTTATTCTGATTTAAAATATTAACCTGAACTTTTCCGCTTTATTTCGAATGTGATATAAATTTGAAAACTTGATTTTTATGCTACTCTGTTTGCATACATCGCGGAATATTCTATGATAAAATAAGTATTTTGAGGACGTCACAAGAATCGAATCCTCTAAACTTATGTACACTTGTGATATATTGTATTCAATCTTTATAGCATTCTAGATGTACTATGAATTTGAATACTGGTGTGAATTACTTTATTTTATTTGCATACTTTGAGGACATTTCTACGTTCAAATAGATATTTTGAGGACTTCTCGCAACCGATACATGATTGTTTATAACCGCAAAAAAAATCTTTTGCATACATTATATGAGTAACACTAATAGAGTATTAAATCCAATGAAGTTGTCTAAATTCACATCAGTAGATGAAATACTCCTTTCGTTTGATTACTATTTAATTCGATCAAACTTTATCAAACTTAACAAAACTTCTTAGAAAATGACATGATTATAGAAGAAAAAATAAAAATTTTTTGAGAAGATACTTATTTTTCCCGTTTGGTGTATGTAAAGAGTCACTTTGCTTAAATAGTGCCTGTCATTTCGTTAAATTTTTTAAACGAGTTTTAATAGTAACGTGTTGTTCAGGGAAAATTTGTAAGTGCAGTAGATTATTATTTTGAAAAATTATTCTGCTCTAAAATAGTAATCTGAGCTTCACCACTTTATTTTGAAGTGATATATATTTGAAACCGTGATTATTACTACTCTACTCGCATACTTTGAGTACTTTCATGCGCTTAAATAGATATTTCGAGGACTTTTCGCGCCCTACACATGATTGCCTATAATTACTCAATAAAAGCCATTTGTAATCATTATATTTGTAATACTAACTGTGTGTCTGATCAAGGAAGTTTTCAAAATTCATATAATTGGATAAATTACTTCTTTCTTTTGATTACTGTTTAGTTCTATTAAATTTCATCATACTTTACGAGACTTCATAAAAAAAGGAAAAGGGCCAGTAATGTTGCCAAATTTATCAAACAAGTCTTAATAGTACTGCTTTGTTCAGAGCAACATTCCGAGTACAGTAGCATCATATTTGTTGAAGGTTATCCTGATTTAAAATATTATCCTAAACTTTTTCATATCATTTCGAATGTGATATAAATTTGAAAACGATTATTACGCAACTCTATTTGCATACATTGAGGTCTTTTCTGTGATTAAATAAATATTTTGAGGACTTTACAAGAACCAAAATGTCTAAACTCATGTAAACTTGTGATATTGTTATAAATTTTGATACTATTCTCGATGTAATATGAATTCGAATGTTGGAGTAAATTACTTTATTTTATTTGCATACTTAGAGGACTTTTCTGCGACTAGATAGTTATTTCGAGGACTTCTCAAAGATCAAACTCTCTAAACTCTTGTAAATTTGAGATTTTCAAGTACAGTAGCATCATATTTGTTGAAGGTTATTCTGATTTAAAATATTAACCTGAACTTTTCCGCTTCATTTTAAATGTGATATAAATTTGAAAACTTGATTTTTATGCTACTCTATTTGCATACATTGAGGTCTTTTCTGTGATTAAATAAATATTTTGAGGACTTCACAAGAACCAAAATGTCTAAACTCATGTAAACTTGTGATATTGTTATAAATTTTGATACTATTCTCGATGTAATATGAATTCGAATGTTGGAGTAAATTACTTTATTTTATTTGCATACTTTGAGGACTTTTCTGCGACTAGATAGTTATTTCGAGGACTTTTCAAAGATCAAACTCTCTAAACTTTTGTAAATTTGTGATTTTCTTATCTATTTTCATTACTTTCTAAATGTTATAGAAATTCAAATAGAGGTGTAAATAGTACATTACATAGCAAGATGGTTAGGTGAGTTTCTATATGGGAAGCACTATGTTTTTTACCTGATTCGTAGGTGCAATCGCATGAGTGTCAGTGAGCGCATAGTGTTCACCAGAGACGAGTGCTTAGAAAAATTTGTTCAACGGATGAATTCTTAACCCATGTGCTATGCACTATACTTTATTCAACAATCATCTGATTTTCGCGAATTATTATATCAACAAATTAAACCCTAATTCAGGTGGGGATTTATATCATACTAGTTCTTGACTCCTCTTACTTTTTATTTATTATTTATTTTTATCAATAAAAAAGTAACCAACGTATTCATACGTAGATACTGAATCAAAGTTGTTTAAGGGATTCATAGAGGAGTTGATTTTTAAGAACAGACGATAATGACTTTTAAGGTTTTCGTTTATGGATTCAAATGCAGTTGTTTATGACCTCTTAAGCACACGCTGTTGAGGAACATGGTATGCTATTTGCTGTTTAACTAATTAATAAACAACGATCGGTAAATGGTCATTAATGGTCGTTTTGCAAATGTAATGTCGCGATAATCAGGCATTTGTTGAATAAATTGTTTTATTCTATTCACAGACTTTGAAAACCTTTCTGCGACTAAATAAATGTAACTATAAATTTGAATACAAAAGTAAATTACGTTATTCTATTCGTATACTTTGCGGACTTATCTGCGACTCAATAGATATTTTGAGGTCTTCACAAAAATCGAACTCTCTAAATTTTTATCAATTTATCATATTATAATAAATTTTTATCGTTTTCTAGATGTAATTTAAATTTGCATATAGGAGTGAATTACGTTATTTTATTTGCAATCTTTTAGATATGCTGAATCTATTCAAATAAGATCTGTTTGCATATTCTTCCCCCATGATTTTCGATCATAAAATTTTGGTGTGGAAGAATAGAACTCTGTGAAATTTTGTGAAGTTAGGAAATTTGACGGCCAACAACCCTCTTCGATTGCCGCAGAAACCATCTCAATCAGTTAATTCATTAAACAAATATCAAAAGTTTACTTCCACGTATACAAATACACATACACACACACACACACACACACTCACGCAGGCACGCAGACACATACAGAAATACAGGTAGTCTGAGATCACTTCGGAAACGATCAGAATAGTTCCCTAAGATCTCAATACGGCGTCATCTGATGTAATATCGATTTTTGCACATCGGAATGAAAACAATTACTTTTCAACTTTTCAGAAAATCATCGATTTTTTTAGCTGGAAGTTGGAAGTATGATTTTTCCCAAAAATTAAAATGTTTCATTAATATGTTCGTTCTTTATTTGCATCAAAGAACTCTAAATTGACACAAACTTCATATTTTTCCGTTCACAATTTTATCGAAATTATTATTTTTTTTTTTTAATTGATTTCTAGAGTATAGTCGCAATTACGACCTTGTACACTTTTTGCCTTTATATCGCAAACTGCTTTACTTCTCCTCTGCCTTCCGTAGTGCGGCTGTGGCCCGACTTGTGCTTATACTGTACTGCATCATTACGGTGATGCCCTGCAACCCCCCTTGTGCAATGGAGATGCAGTGACTAGGGAAACCACAGAGAAAACCTAGCCAGCACAGTTCGGTTGAGGTGAAGCTCCAGTGATCGATAAAATTCCCATTTTACCGATCACTGGATCTTCATGCCGCGCTTAGCGATCAGAGACCTTCGTTCGAACCCGACGCGTGGCTAAACGGTCACCCAGCCAAGTAGTGACCATGCTCGATGCTACTTAACTTCGGTGATCGCCCGAGCCACACGCGTGCCGAACGGCTGCCTCAGCCGCTTTGTATCGAAATTATTATTTTCTTCGTATTCGATGACCAGAGATCGATAGTTATTTGTATTCACATCCCTGATTAGAAAATACCATTAATGACGTTTAAAACTGTTTTAATCGTTTTAAATCGTCATGAGTTGTCTTTAATCTTTATAATGGACCAGAAATTGTAATATTGTTTCATGATCAAAGACGATTCATTACGAAGTAATATTTCAAATTGACATGAATCGTCTTTAATCTCCACGCAGGACTAGAAATTGCAATATTATTTTACAATTAAAGACGATTCATGAAGATTAGAGACGATCAAATGTAAAAAAAGCATGACGATTATAACGACTAAAGACGATTAATGATAGTTAAATTTTTAATCGTCACAAATCGTATTTTCTAATCAGGGATGTTTGATAATTCATGACATCTACTTGAAACCCAATAATATTGATACTATTATGAAATTTTATAGGGAGTAGTACTGCTGCTCAATTTCAAATCACAAGGAGAGCCGATTTTTTCAAAATCGATTTTTTAGTATTTTTAGTTCCAATGGAGTCTTGTGAATATGATTCAATACATAGTTCAGAAATTTAATTTTTGTCAGTTGCTGTGTTTTGTAATAGGGCAGCAGAGTAGGTGAGTCTCTAAAGTATTCTCATGGAACCACTTTTTCGAGAAAATTTGAAGACTCATATGGCACTCAAAATTCAAGACAAACTCTGAGGACCGTACTCAAAGTATGCACCATCCTATTTGGATATTTTGAGGAACGTCCTCAAAATATACATTTTTGCTCATAACTTCGAAAACAAAGTGATTAAAAAAAAAAAAAAAATTTTTGGTGTTGCGGATGTCGTTAGTAACAATATTTTTGAAAAAAAAACTATGTGTCTCAAACTATCGGTTTAATATACATATATATATATAGTCTTATATAACTATATATATTTATATATCAAAATATGTATAATCATATATTTATATATATAATTTCATATAAATATATATGTAAAATTATATTATTTTATATATAATCATACATATTTATACATTCGGTCGGAAATTTTTTATATAAAATTATATAATTATAGAAAATTTTATATAATTGAGGTCTAAGAAATTCTATCTAATGGGAATTTCTGAGTGAATAATATTAAGATGTGCGGGTAGAATCATAACATATTTTGAAATAATTTAGATATGATCAAATAATGTAAGATTATTCGGAAGAACTGATTCAACAATGATTTATAACATTTTATAAAGTTTACAAAATTGTTTTAATTTATCGCGTTCATAAATGTTATAAAGTATACAAACTTTTTCAAGTTTCTTAGAAATACATTAACAAAACCAAAAACAGTATGACACCAAAAAAATTTTGAAGTTTTAACAATTAAGCTGTATTTAAAACCGTAAGATGGACGGTGGAGTAAAGGTTCACCTATCATGGGAAATTGCCTATCTAGTTTCGATTTGGCAATCTTCCATGATGTCTATTATATTATATGACGTCTAATTCGATTAAGAAATTGTGAAGTCATATTCTATAGCATCTAAAGAATAGATTTCAATAATAATAAATAAATATATATATATTCAATAACAATAGAATTAAGCTATAAAATACTGAGATATAAAATTTAAAAAATTTTAGTTAAGTTTAAAAATTTTCAAATTCTGATTTTCTGTTTAATTTACCAAAAGAACTCATTATTGTCCCGCTATTAGTGGGTATACCGCTAATTGTTTCTTTATGAACAATAATATAATTTACTACAATGCTAATAACAAAATAAATCATTTATTGATGTCTTTAATTTTCTTAAGTTCGATTAAATTCAAATAAATACAATTAACTCATTATGTTAAGTGTGAGATACAGCACTGTCAATAACAACTGAGACTTCGGACCAGAAGGAGGACCCGGGTTCGAGTCCAGGAGCCGGCGGGATTTTTTTTTTTTTCCTGACAATTATTGTATATATTACTTTATAAAGTTATATATAATTATATAAAGTTATATATAATTATATAAAATTATATATAACCATATAAAATTAGATCAAACCAAAACTCATATCTAATTTAATCTAAGCATTTATATAAAATTTTATATAATTATATATAAATTTTTTTTCCCGGGATGTTATTTTCTATTGGGCTAATACTTCTAATACTGTTGTTATCTATCGTTTTAAGTTTACTGAAGTAGTCTCTATTTAATTTGATTATAAAATTATCTATTCTTGAGCAATTTGTTATGTTGTAAATATCTCTGTTGCTGATGTACTGTTAGTAGTTGGAGTTGACATCTCTGTATTTGCTGTAGCAAGCTCAGAGGCATTTTCGTTCGAAGACTCTTAATTTCTCGATTGCGACAGCACTGATGTTCTACTACAACAAAGATCCATACGTGAGGATTGGTCTCACGTGTAGCTGATAGCAGATCGTTTTTGCTTCCATATATAGTTGCTTACTGTAAAATATTCTCGCATGAGCTTTGAAAGCTTTTTCAGCTTTCTCAAGTTGTTTACCTACATTAGTTGATTCAGGTGTATTCCTAGATATTTTACGCTATTCTTATGCGCCACATCAATTAATACTTTTGTATTATAGGATGCCCAGTTCGGAGTTCGAAAGATTTGACTGTTTCTCATTTATTGCTACTGAAAGGTTGCATTGTGTCCCTGAAGATTATATACGGAGAAAAAAATATAGTAAAATTTACTAAAAAATATGGGAATAATTACTAAATTTAGATAGTAATCTTGAAACGCTTATGATTTATATGAAAAATTCATAAACAGATGAATGAATTTTACTATCCCGTTTAGTAAATTTTACTATTCCATTTAGTAAATTTCACTATCCCGTTTAGTAAATTATACTATCCCGTTCAGTAAATTTTACTATATTAGAATGGAAAAAAATAAAATTAAATTTTTATTAGCTTTTAACTTTTTATTATTTATTACTATCATTTTCATTATTATTGTTATTTATGTCATCTGTATTGGTGTTGGTGTCGATTTTTGTTTTTTAAAAAATCACTTGTTCCAACCGAGATTCAAACCCTGATTTTCCGCGCGCGAGTCCTTTCCTATGTCTGACAGCCCGATGTCTCCTTTGGACAAATCTTATAGAACTTGTAATACATATTTGTATATGCTATCCCTACCAAATTTTAATTTTATCGATATATAGTAGAATTTACTACACAGATAGTAAAAAATACAACTGTTTTAGCAAAAAATACATTACGCATAGTAATTTTTAATATCTTATTATGTAATTATTGCTAACTAGTAAATTTTACTAAACGTTTAGTAGTAATTACAATACAGAATGTATTTTTTCATATCTGTTAGTAAATTTTACTGTTAGATTGTAATTTTTACTATATTTTTTTCTCCGTGTAGATTCACATTTTTCCGGTTTAATTCTCAAATTCCATTGCTGGTATAATCTGTTTATTTTGTTTAGGAGGTCGTTAAGATCATCTTTTAATTTTTTAGAGTTATTACCAACAATATATGCAATGACGTCGTCTGCAAATGCTACTGTGTGAATATCCTGCTCAACGCTTACTCCAAATAGTATCAGTATTTTTCTAGCGTAGAAATTAAATAACTTGAGCGAATTACCGTTCTCTGTTGTAGCCCTTCCCGGGACAAACGAATTATATATGGTCATATATAGATCATATATGTCCATATATGGGACATATATAACAATGCATGGGAATATATAATTTTCGATTGTTTCGATACATGGATATATATAACTATATATAGGTATATATAATAATATATGGGCATTAGGGTGGTTCGTTTCAGAGCAATATTTTTTTTTCCAAAGTACTGACTCAAAATCTTGTAGAATATATAGAAAAAAAATTTGGTCAAAATTTGAGCCCTTAACTACTTTTTTTAGAGGTCGCCAATTCATTTGCCAGTTTTCCCATTTAAATAACATACAAAAAATCATTTTTTACACTTTTCTGTACCGCGACCTGTGAAGAAATTTTTTTTCTACTTAGATCATAATTTATTCTCATAGAGCATAAAATTCTCCAAAAAAAAAATCTGTCACGGAAAAATGATCTAATGAATATTTTTATTACGTAATTATATTACGCATGTTGCTGTTATGTCGTTTTGGTGGAGCCCTTGTAAAATGTCGTTCAGTACCTTGTGTGCCGCATGGATAATGGAATGGTTTGTCCTGAACCCATATTGATGATCCGGTATTAATTTGTTGTCATCGGATATTTTATTTATCATTGTGTTTGTGATTTCTTCGGAGACTTTACTTAAGTTTGATGTCAGGCTAATGGGTCTGTCGCTTTCTGGTTTAGAAGGGTTTTTCCCTTTTTTTAGAATTAGAAGAACCTTTGCCATTTCCACTTCTCAGGATAATAAGCGTTGTCGAGTGCGGTATTTATTATTATTGTCAATGCCCCGCATGGAAAAATATATATGTGAAAATTATATGCAACATATATGTCACTTATACAATATATATGTGCGCAAAGAAAAAATATGTCAACTAAATTTTCAAATAAATGTATGCATAGATGAAAACATAAGTGCTTTCATAAAATTTAAAATCTATAATACATATGGGTCATTCCATTTCAAATCGACCGGTAGTTGAAATCGACCTCGTTCAATTTGGATGAAATTTGGTCAAAACTTTTCTTTTACCATAAAACGGAGATTTGCCAAAGAAAAAAAATTAGAAAAACTTGTTGCGAAAGTTATTCAAAATTCAAAACTTTACTATTTTTCTAATTTTTCAACTTTATTTTTTGAATATCTCGAAAACTATGATAGATACAGAAATGGTCGTGGTTTTGTTTAGAAAGAGACAATTATAGTCTAGTCGAGAAGTGAGTTTTTTGCGAAAAATCGTTAAACCACTCTTAAAAACATGGCGATTGGTGCATTGGATTCAGAATTTCATTCTGAGAAATGGGTATTTTTTTTTTATCTTCCATTAACAATTTCATTTGTTATAAACAAAAAACGAAGAAACAAAAAGGCAGTCTCCGATTTTTAGCTATAACTTCAAAAGTATTACAGATATTTGAAATTAAAACAAAGATCTCAAAAGAGGAGAAAATGTCAGTAAAATAAATCTGGACTCCCCCAATTGTAGCTCCATTATTTATAATTTTAATTTAACGTTGAAAGTCTGGCTCCGCGCGGCCGTTTCGGTGCCTGCGCGTCGTCGCCAAGCATAGTATGCAACACAAAATATTTTTTTTATAACATAAAATATTAATTTAAAAATCTGAATAAATTATAGTGTCATTTGAACAATTAAAGGAATATAGCCCCGCATAAAAAATTTTTAACTTGATTTTTGTTTAAGTTATTTAATTGTTAATTAACAAATTTTTCGGAGACTTGAGTTTTTATAAAATCTCTTAAAAATGTTTAAAAAGTGTGTCTATAAAATTTCTTTCTTTTGGGAGCTCTTGTTACATAAATAATGAACAAGATTCCGTTGTAATAGTTTATACAAGTTTTTTCATTTGTTTATAATGATTTTTCAAAGTTATCAAAAATTAAAATATCCAGCTAATGCAATAAAAAAAATTTGTTTTCCTAAATCTTTAATTTTGGTTGTTTGTGTATTCATATATTGCGTTTAGCAGCTTGGCTAAAAAATTTTTAACATTAATTGTTTGAAAATTTTTTATAAACAAATAGACAAATTGAATATTTTTGAAAATTTTTTTTTGTCATTTTGTTGTCAGTAAAATAATGATTTTTAAAAAAAAATTTTTTTCTTAAAAAAAAATTTTTTCCTTAAAAAATTTTTTACGTGTTTTTTTCATTTATCTACCATTTAAATTATTTATTAAAAAATAATTTTTTTTTTAAATAATTATTTACAACTCTCAATATAATTATGAAAAAAATTTTTGTTTTATTGAAATTTTCATTGTTTATTTTATAAACAATTTGTTATAAACAAATTTCCATTTTCATTATATTTTTTTCCGTAGCTTTAAAAAATTACAAATACAGCCATGTGCATTAAAGTTGTAAAAAAAATTTTTCTCTATTTTTTATTGAATTTTAAAGACTTTACCCCATCAAAGTTGAAGCGGTCAACTATTTGAGTAATTATTGGACTGCTCAAAGATAATTTTTTTATATTTTTAATTCCATTTGTTTATCTTTTTTTTTATTTATTCAAATTTTTACACGGCTAAGGATATACTTGTGTTACGTTCTGGCTCTAATTAAATTTAATTAAAAATTTTAGGAAATTTTTTTTTTGAAGTCTCGAATTATTTATTCGCCACGGTGGGTGAATGAACGGTTCGACACTTCTTAGAATCATAGATAAATAATAAACTGACAAATCGTTACTTTGTTGGCGATATTATTTTAACCATCGCCAACAATGCAACGGAAATCTCTTGCGATAAGAGAATAGCCGTGGCTCGCGGATAGTTTAAACAGATGATGACGCATGAGACCCGGGCCACGACGATTCTCTCATTGGAAATCTGAGATGCAACGTTAATACTTTTGATAATGTATAACACCAAGGAGCGACAGAATCGAGTCAGTCGATCACAAGATCTAGTAGAGCTAAGAACTCTACACAAACCTGCTGGCTTGGTCCTGTCACTCAGACTTTAAGGCAAAAATTTTATCAAATATGCACTCCTTATTTCAGGTCTATGCCTTTGGCTTGACCTTTCGGAGAGTACCTTCCGTACCTTTTGTATATACTTGTCCGAATTATGCTTGAATTTTGCCACTAGAGAGGCTTCCAGAGGGCTCTGACCCCCTCCTGTGCCCCTTTTAGAGGTTGTGATGGCTGGTCGGATCAGCCTGCAGATCCGCTCCTCAGTACGCTTTCGTTTACCGAGTAGTGTATATGAGTCCGTTAACGTTGTGTAACGTTCGTAATTTAATGTGATTTGTGGAAATATACAGAAGGAAAAGGTAAGAAAATCTTCGACATTAATATTTTGTGTTTCAGAAAACGCTAGAAAGACTTTTTCATCGAGCAGTATTTGTTTCGGCTCATCAGCCGTAGCAGCAGCCGTAAAGGCTCTTGAGGCGCAGCCGTAAAATCTCATGAGGCGCAGCCGTGAAGGCTCGCTGAGTTCGCAGCCGAAGGAAGGCAGCCCGCCGGGCTCTTTCCTTAGCCGAGATGCAGCCGCACCCGCAGCCGTAGCTGCAGCCGAGGCTCAGCTGAGACGAAACTCTAGCTGCGGGTCACAACGGCTCGAGGCGACTTTATGCACAGCATAAATGTTTTGGCAGGCTAGCTGGCTATCTTCGCCCTCACAGGCGCGAGTATAAATACAACAAAATAATGCATGAAATAAGCTCGCAGACAGACTATCTCGAGCGTAATATCCATATCTGGATTAAGAGTATCTTCTAATAATACTCTTATATTTTTCAGATGACTGGAGAATCGCAATGGACAACGATGGAAGAGTTGCTGGAAATAGCAGCGGAAACAGTTGAGGGAGACAGAGTCCTGGATAGGATAAAGTTGCTGGCCTAGGAATCCTTGCCAGTAGGTTGGCAAAATTGGAAAACCCTGGATTTGTCCAAGGAAAGTTTGTTCGGCAACGAGCAAGAGGTCGATCCTCAAATTTTAAATAAGTTGCGGTTTGCCTTGCCAACGGTTGGGCTAGCGCAAGCTTCCAATCCGGGGGCAGTAGACTTACCAGAAAACAATATAGAGATCTCAAGGCCTCTATGTTGAATTGGTCGTTTTGTAGAGCTCTAATCATGAGCCCCCCGGCCCTGGTAAACAAGTTTAAAGGCTCGTTAGGGCAAGCAGAGATCTTCTTGCATGCAATTGAGCCAGTAAAACCTTTCTGCATTTCGCGCATGCAGGCCGCAGGAAAATTGAGACAGCAAGTAGAAGACTCACAGTTAGAAAATCGTCAGGGCCAAAAAAGGTCAAATGAGAATACCGACGACCATTCGGCGGTGAAGAGATCGAAGTTGGCAGCACTACAGGATCAGATGAACCATATGTTCGCGATCGTATTAGAAAAGATCCAGAAGATTGAGCAGAGGGGAAAAGAAAAGGGGGAGGAAGAATCAAGTGAAGAGGGGGAAGAGCTTGAAAGCAGCTTAGAGCCAGCTAGTGAAGACGATTCTCTCTCGATTGCTTCATCGGCTTGGACCCCTCCGGCGACAGAAAATCCTTCTACAAACTGGCCGACAAGTCAGCCATGTAACTCCTCAGTGCAGCCGATGAACGATCTCGAGGCCTTGTCGTTTGATCCGCAGGTTAAGGAAAAGGAACCATTGATTCCTCCACCAACACCTGAAACTAAAGCTCAGGGAATTGCCTGCCAAAAGCTTGGATCGGCAAGTTGGAATCGGATCAGGTACAAAGGAAGTTAAAAAGAAGCTGCAAGCATCTCTAGTATTCGATGCGCTGAAGATCAACACTCAGCTGGATGGTCTCGTTTCTCAGTCCTACTATCACACGCTTTTGGAGCGTATGGATGAACTGATGGGAACCCTAACTCACGGTTTGCTGAAACAGCGACAATTTTTAATGGAAGGAATGAAATCCATAGCAGCTAAACACCCAGAAGCTTACAATGACATAAGAGGGGCATTCTTAGGAGATTCTCGGTTAAAGGAAACTTCGGATGACCTGCTTCAGTTTACGTGCGCAAGAAGAGCAGAAGTTATCGAGATGCGCCGAAAAGTCTTTTAACCCAGTGAGCAACATCACGTCGTGAAGTTGGCGGAGATTCCACCATCAGAAACCCACTTATTCGACGAGAAACTGCTTTCAAAATTTTTAGACCAGCGAAGTGGATTGAGCAAGGTTTTCTCTCAAAGTAGAAAGCCACATACAGAGAAACCTCCTTTCTATGGTTCGAAGAATAGATCCTTTCGAAAATCGGTTGGATCTGGGAGTTCAGCCTTCAAGAAGCCCAAACCACAGCCAGGGGCTAGTGGTTCCTCTCGTAAACAGGGCCCGAAAGAATCAAGGAGAGAGCATAAAAAACGTGACTACGGTAAAAGAGATCGTAAGTCACCCCGGGCATGACTGCAGGTTTCAGGCGGGCCAACTTCGATTCTTTACCCCCCAATGGCAAGAACTAGATGCTCCAAACCATGTCATGAAGATTATTCAAGGTTATGCCATCCTGTTTACCCAAAAACCAATGTCAGTCCCTTTCTCAACGCAAAATATCAGGCGATTCGGTACAAAAATATCTCACCAGATGTCAGTGGAAATAAAGGAATTATTGGAAATGGGAATCCTGGAAGTGTCTACACATTCGACAGGTTTTCTCTCTCCGATGTTTTTTATCCAAAAGACAGATGGCAGCTATTGACAAATTTTCAACCTGCAAAGGTCAAACATATTTCTACATCCAAAGAAATTTTGCTTAGCAAATCAGTCCAAGCATACTTTCACATCCCAGTGAAAAAGAGCCACCGGAGATATTTGAGCCTGTCGTACAAAGGCATAATTTACAGCTTCACCTGCCTGCCTTTCGGATTGGCGAGTGCACCAAGGGATTTTGCCCGAGTAAGCAACTGGTTGGCAAGCCTCTTTCGCCCAATGGAGATGAGAGTCCTGGTATACTTAGACGATTTTCTGTTCGCCCATCAATGCAAAGGCATCCTGAGAGAACAGATCAAAACAGCAATTCAATACCTTCAAAGTCTGGGTTGGATGTTGAACTTAGAAAAGTCGGTAACAGAACCAACGAGAGAGTTGGAGTTCTTGGGAATAAAGTGGAACACGAGCCTGAATACTATGGAATTGCCAAGCAACAAAAAAGATCGCATTCTCAAGACCTTAGACCAGATAAAGTCATCGAGGAGGTGGAATTGGAAAATGGCGGCTTGCTTGTTGGGTCAGCTGAATTTTGCAGCACTGGTCACTCCATTGGGTCGTCTTTTCTCACGCGAGTTACAGAAGGCCTACAAGAAGTTACCGGAGGAGAAGCCAAGGAAGAACAAGATCATAACACCAGGAGCTCTGGAGGACTGCGCATGGTGGCAAAAGAACATCAACAACTCCAACCCAATTTTCGAGAACGACCCGGACATCTTCTTGACGACAGATGCATCCGATACGGGCTGAGGTTTCTACCTGGACAACGAAACGGAGGCAGGAGCTTGGAAACCGGAGCAGCAGAGTTGGCACGTGAACCGGAAGGAACTTTTCACGGTTTTAATTGCAATCGAGAAGTTCAAGGATCAATTGAAAAACAGGTCAGTGTTATTGCAGACGGACAACAAGACCGTAGTGGCTTACATTCGGAAACAGGGGGAGACCCGTTCCCAAATCTTTCACATCTTGTCCAAGAGGCTATTATTAACAGCTCGACAGTTTCAGATCCGTCTTGTTCCATTTTATCTTCCAGGCCAATACAACTGTCTTGCGGACAGGTTATCCAGGGGATTACCCTTGACGGATTGGCATCTGACAAGCAGCCTGACCAAGCTAGTCTTCGAGAAATGGGGAACTCCCCAGCTGGACCTTTTCGCAACAAGCAGATCCAGAGTAGTGCTAAAATATGTGACAATGGAGGTCAACGACCGGAAAGTATGCTTCATCAACGCCTTCAGCAGACCATGGATAGTGGATTTGGGATGGGTATTCCCTCCGCCGCCACTGATTCCCAAGGTATTACAGCACCTGAATTCAGCAAGGATCTTCTTGGTGGTAGCACCCAGATGAGAGAGAACTTTTTGGAGGGGAGACCTCAAGAGCAGGAGTGCTGCAGCTCCACTCCAGCTATGGAACCTGGAGAACCATTTGGTGGACATGGCAACAGGGCGGCCTCCGCAGAATGCCAAGGACCTCTGCTTGAAGGTTTGGAGAATACGGGGTGGAGTGAACTGATTTCGGGCTTAGAGAAGCAGGACATTATCCTTTTATCTTCGGCTTGGAGAGGGTCAACCTGGAAGACTTACGCAGCAGCATGGTAACAGTGGTTGGATTGGAGTAAAGATAACGGAGTGTCTCCGAGAGATCCATCACCACAGAATCTGGCAACCTACTTTGGTTACCTGTTTAGAGTAAAGAAGCTGGCATACAGGACTATCCTGGTTAGAAAATCAGTTATCAACATCTTCGTAAATCCGGAGAGAAAGTTATGCTCTCACCCCCTGGTGAAATCGATACTAAAGGCAATTGGCACTAGTGAGGCAAAATCATTGACACCACGGGAAGAAATTTGGAATATTGAATCCATGATCAGCTGGCTAAAGAATAATCCTCCTGATGAGAAGAGTATTTTTCAAGTTTCAAGCCACACAGCCGTTTTATTGCTGCTAGCGTCGGGTAAGAGAGTTCATGACCTTACACTGCTGTCAACTGATCAAGATAGAATTGTCCTGGAAGATGATTCAGTAACCTTCTGACCGAGCTTCGGATCTAAAACGGACACTCCAAATCACCGACAATCAGGGTGGAAGCTGACGGAATCAGACCAGGCTGAATTTAATATCGTGTACTGGATTAAGCAGCTGATGAAATTATCAGCAAGCAGAAGAAAAGCAGTTCCTGGCCTAATGAACTTCTTTATTACTACCCGGGGTAAAGTAAAAGCAGCATCGAAAGCAATCATTGCTGGTTGGTTAAAAACCATTTTCGCCGCAGCAAAGATTAAGGCAAGCCCTGGGTCATTACGATCAGCGGTGGTTTCCTATAACTACGAGAAGAACGTGGATTTAGACGAAATATTGAAACAGGAAAACTGGAGTGGCCCTTAAAATTTTTTCAAATTTTATTGAAAGTTTGTAAGAAAACCAGAAGCTAATTCTAAAAATATATTATTTTCATCATTTAAACCAGTTTGAAAGACAAGTAAGCACCAAAATTAATTCTATTTGTATTATTATCTAATAATAAAAATTAATATTTACTCTACGATTAATAAATAATAAATATTTATTTATCGTAGAGTAAATTTATAAGCTGTCTAATTTAAAGTTTAGTAAATAAATTTGAGTTTTCAGTGTTTTAAAATTAAACTCTAACTTTTTTTTTAGGGAAGTGTCCTTTTACTTAATAATATAGTTTTCAGGTCACAGTACGCCATAGGTTGTAAGCCGGCAGATTCCAAACATCTCTCCGAAAGGTCAAGCCAAAGGCATAGACCTGAAATATATACCGTTTTCTACCCCGAAGAGAGGAAAACGATTATTTCGGATCATGCCAAAGGCTTGACCTGAGGAAGGCCTTGCCGGCTACTTCGGAGCAGTACTGAGGAGCGGATCTGCAGGCTGATCCGACCAGCCGTCACAACCTCTAGAAGGGGCACAGGAGGGGGTCAGAGCCCTTTGGAAGCTCCTTTAGTGGCAAAATTCAAGTATAATTCGGACAAGTATATGCAAAAGGTACGGAAGGTAATCTCTGAAAGGTCAAGCCTTTGGCATGACCCGAAATAATCGTTTTCCTCCCTTCGAGGTAGAAAACGGTATATATTCTAAACTTTGGGCGCTGATACCGGCAGCCTAAGCAGTTCCTTTCTACATCCAAAAATTCATGCCGAGAAGCCGAAGGTCAGGAAAAAGGGCCCAGTTCCGTCAGATCATTCGAACGATCCACGAGGATCTTGGTCGTTCAGTTCACCAACGTCCCCGCCTAGAGATCGTTGCTGAGGAAGTCCTCCTCGAAAGGAAGCATCAAGAGAGAACACAGTCTTCTAGACGTATCAGTGAGGGTTGGTAGCTGATTTCAGTGGACGTTCCATCCGTCCACCCGCCTAGTAGGAGCATCCCTTTTCACGACCTTCGTTACGGGTATTATTCTGAGGCCTATTTGAAAGCCACCGGCCGAGAGGAGTACGCACCAGCAGAAGCGAAGAAGTTACGTAAGAAAGGGATTATTTGGGCCGACTTATGGGGCCCATAATCGTTACCATGGTAAGTGACTAAACTTTTTGCATAAAATAAAGGGAGGTCAACAGCTGACGCACCTGGGGTCTATCGACACCTTAATGACGTAAACCTGGTCAATTAAAAAATATTCTCTCTGATAAATATATAAGCCAGAATGTAACACTTGCTAGATTTTATTGATCTGTTACTCCTACCTAACGCCAATAATTAATGTTGTTCTTGTTGTTTTCATTTAGTTTTGGAATTTTCAATTCATTACTTCACGTTTGTCAAAGCAAAAACTCAAAATTTTTGCCAGTAGTGTAGCCTGGAAGACATTTAGAGAATTGAATGAACTTTTTATAGAAATGTAGCCTTGACAGTTAACAAGTACCCTGTAAAAAAAGATTCCTAACATCAAACCAGATTCGTTTGGCTCACTGATCTCTATACTAACTGGATAGATGATACATATGGAAGAATGTCGAAAAAATAGGCCTTGCCCGGATCGAAGCCAGCGCCGCCAGATAGTGGTCAGGTAACTCATATAGATATAAGAGCGCAGGCGTTAAATAAAAAAAGGCATACATAGGGAAAGGTAAATTACGAGAATTTCACTTTGAAGTGTGGAAACTTATTTTACTAGAGTAATATCGGCTTAAATAAATAAAAATAATTATTACAAGAGTAGCAAATGTAATTAGCATATTATATATTAGTAAATTATATAGTATATTATATAGTAGTAAATTAGATAAATCCAGCTATTTTGAGAAAATAATTATGAAATATAAAGAGCAAACTTTTTTATACAATTTTTATTGTTAAATATCACAATGATAATATTTTCAGACATACAAATTAATATAATAACACCTATTTTCATGTACAAAAATACTTTTTTTTTAATAAAAATAACTTCATGTATATTGCTGATAATTATTTAACTTCGGTTTCCACAGACAATATTTAAAAAAATTCAATATAATTATTTACATTGAAAAATTAGTTCTATTGTAGGAAATTGAACGCTCTACAAAAAAAGTCTCATCATTTTTTGATCAATTCCACTGTTCGAAAGTAATTTAAGCTTCAAATCAAATTTATAGTAAGTTTTGGGATCTTTTCACTTTCCGGCGAAACTACCAGTCCTATCACAAAATGTCATAAAATTTTTTTCTGATAAAGTGTTTTTTATGAGCTTTTTTTGTAGAGCATTCAATTACTAACAAAAATATGCTTGCCAATTACTCCTATGACGTATCGTTAGCTATTTAAAAAATCAGAAGACGAAAAAAAAATTTTTTCCATGTTATTCTTATGGAAAATAGAAAAGTGCAATGCAGAACCTCTTAATGTTAATATTAAGAGCTTTAATTTTCACAGGCGTCTTTTTTTTATCCAAATGAAACTTTTGAACCTGTTTGTGAAAAAAAAAGTTTATTATTTATTGAATCACCCTAAAGTATATATATAAATGAAGGTTTCACTCTTTATGTTTATGTTCGTACCGGATAGCTCAACTGGTAGAGCACTCCCCGGGTCAAAAAAATAATTTGATTTTGACTTTTTTGACTTACTTGACTTAAGTAACTTGATTTTGACTGCTATAATTTTTTTTTGACTTGCATTTAATTTAGTTAACTTGATTTTGGCTACACTTGGTAACTCATCGATTTGACTTGCTAAAGCAAAGTTATGTATAATTATATATAATAAAAAACAATTATATATGTATATATATATCTATAATTACATATGATTATATAGAAAAAAAATCTCTCCGAATAATATTATATATAATCATATATAATTATATATGATCATATATAGTTATATATAATTATGTATGATTATATATGATCATATATAGTTATATATAATTATGTATGATTATATATAAACATTTTTTCTCGGGATAATAAATTTGTATTACATAAAATATTTTTATACCGAGTGATAGTTATAGTTATAAAAGTAGGGGAGAGTGGAGTCAATTGAACCACGGGGCAATTGAACCAGTAAGCTTAAAAAATCGAAAAAAATATAAAAATAAGTCGTCCTCATGGAATTATATTTCAATACACTAAACCTCAGTCTGACCAAAATTTTGAACCAATATGATGATTTAATCTTAAAAAATTCAAGTTTTTGTGTTTTTAGGTATCTGAACTTTGATTTCAGCTCTTGGCAAATTGTTTAATAATTTTTTAATTTTCAAATGAAATCTTAAAATTTTTTTTGTAATACCTTCTTACATATATTAGTCATAAATTTCTAGCTTTAATTCTAGCAAAGTAGTTCTTGGATATTTTTTTTTAAACTAATTATTTCAATAAAATCATATGGGGTCAATTGAACCAGTACTCTCGGGGACGGTTGAACCACACGAATCACACTGTGAGCATCAGACATGCGCGCGCATCTTGACAGAATGTGAAAACAAGCTAAACTAACCAAGAAAAAAAATAATTATATTGACAGAAGTTTTTAAAGTGATTGTTTTAACATATAATATTATACAAAATAATAAATATTATTAGAAGTGTTGTAATTTTAATTTTAAGCTGTAATGAATAGTAAATTATTCATTAAAGTCATTAGTTTGTGGTTCTAATACTCTTGGTTCAATTGTCCCCGCCTAGTGGTTCAATTGCCCCCGCAAAGGGGACGATTGAACCATTTGATGCAGTTGTACAATTTCGTATTTATTGAAAGTTTTTATCATTTGTCAAGTTATGTGCTTACGAGAAATGATAGTCTATATAATGAATTTCAATTTCGTCAAAAAAAAAATATCTTTTTGCATTTATTCATATAAAAAAAAAATGTCGAAGTATTTTTTGTTCAATTGACCCCACTCTCCCCTAATCTTTTCAATTTTTCGATGTAAATAATTGTATTGAATGGAAAACAACTGGTAATACGGTGTGCTCTACCTAGATGCTGGCATATGAACATCACCGTCAGCAATTTTGGAAAGATAATATTAAAAAGAATTAGAAAATCTACGGCGGCATAACACCCCCACCCTAAGATTGAAAAATCCCTCTTTACAATATACAACCGGGATTTTTTTTCCAAAATAGTTGAAGTGCATTTTACATAATTGCTCTTAATACGATAACAAATTACCTTTAAACACAATAAGAAAAAGTACAAGTAAGTTAAATACAATTATAGTACATGAGTTATGTAATAAACTCGAATAAAATCAGCTATTATGCGATATTATAATATTTTAAGGCGAATCTTCAAATTCTGATATCTGCAATTTAGATTTATGAATTTTTCTAACAGCTATTTGTTTATTGAGCTGTGTTGTAGAAGGATAATTTAAACTATCTGATATATATTTTGAAGGGGTCAGATCTCTTTAATCAATCTGATCTACTGAATAACCGTGATTTATGCATTTCCGTACGTTGTGCATTTTGATTATTACAGCATTTGAAGATTCGGTACAATTTCAATTTAACAAATAAATATAATTATGCTAAACCAATAACTACATATAAAGCATACATAATCCAATTGACTGTTTGTTCGTAAATAGTTTCTGTTCTTTCATGGTTTCCAATTTCGATTGCCTCTCTTCTAATCTCAGTTAAAGTTTTTCCGTATTTTGCTAAATCACTCAATTTTAAATCTGCTGCTTCTATCGAGCGGATTTTTATTAAACTTAAATTTACAATCGGATCATTTAATTCTTGAAAATGCTTGCTAAAATTATACGTAATTAAAGGAATAAAGGCTTTTTTATTGTCTAAATTTCTTTCGATATATGAATTTAAAATTACCTCATTTGTAACACCACTACACCCTGGAGCAATGCGCAATAATTGAGTACCATTTATTATGTTATTTTCAACTGTATCTCCACAAATAATCTTAATAGTTTCTGGAATTGGTGCAGAATACACCCATTCGTTGCCATTTTTTAATTGTATCCAAATTGTATGTTTTACGGTAATTAATGTTGATTCGCAATCATTCTTTTCTAGTTTCAAAGGATCATTAACAATTTTACTCAAACAAGCATCATGTTTTTGGATATAATATTAAGGATAAATTGTCTTACAAAAATAAATTAGTTTATGAGTTTTACAACCTTTTAAAAAATTTTCCTCGCTAGGAGTATACAATAATTTTTCGTTGTTATTATATATTCATGTGGGTTTAAGATATAAACAGCTAAACTATTATTTATGATTTTCGGTGGCAGAATAGCCCTGGATGCTTTATAATTGCCAATTTCTAATAAAAGTATTTTAATAAGGTAAATAAATCTCTATCCTATTACGCTAATAGTTATATACATCACTTATTTCTAGATATTCAAAGTAATTGCCGTCATGAAGAACAATTGGCATTTCATTTGCACCTCTCTCATCTCGAATTAGTTTTATAAAACTTATAAGTAATTCTGATGTTAATAATTGTGGGTTTATTTGACCCATTTTCGCAAATATTATTGACTGCGTAAACATATTAACATTCTTACCAAATTCCGTTAAAGCTAATTCAATTTCTAAACACATTTTAGTTATGAAGGAATTTCTCTGCAATAAATTTTCTTGTAAAACAACTTTTTCTATGTTACTACCAAAATTTTGAAAATTAGAATTTATCTCCATCAGTGTTTTATTAAAATCTCCGAAAATACTTTCAGTTTGATGAATAGTTAATTGTAATATATCGGTCTGATTTCTAAATAATTCTCCTATTCTCTTATTGTCTTTATGAACCGCATCAATATCATGATTATAATAATCTGCATCGTCCTGACTCATAGTACCAAAAAGTATCTTATTAATTTTACCAACAAAGCCAAATATTCCCCTTCTATTTCTAATTAACGTAGGAATTTCTTTAGTGGAGAACAATTTGCACTTATCTTGTCTTAGGCTTTCTAATTGATTTTTTGATCTCCTAATCAGGTGTGATTCTGTACTTTTTAAAATTCAATACTTTTTAAAATTTTCGACTTTTGGAATGTTAATTCATCCAAATTGAAGTATGATACAATGTTGTAGGTTTCATGGAAAAATCTAACGTCTTCTAAATACTCCATGTAAATATTTGGTAACGTAGAAAAAGTTATCTCTTCGTTACTTTTGACCTTCACCATCACAAAATGAATGATAATTCTGAAACAAATTTATGTTAGCATATTTTAATTTATTTGCGTGCACGATTATATTTTTATTGCTTCTTTCTATTTTATAATTAACATCTGACAATTTATCTAATACTTTATACGGCCCCTCAAATGGGAGATTCAGGGCGTGTGTTTTATCATTGGCATTACTTTCTTTTCTTAACCACACTAAATCACCTGCTTTAAACACCTTTGGGTTAGTTAGTCGATCATACCGTATTTTTGTTCTTTGCTTACTTTCAGATATTATTATTTTACTCTCCTCGATAGTTTTATTAATTTTAGCTTGTAGATCAGCTAAATACTCCATGTACGTTAAAATAGTAGTCTTCAATGATGACACATTCTTTGGATTCAATCTGAAGACCAGTTCTGAAGGAGTAAATCCCGTACTTTCATGCTTGGATGTGTTATAGTATAATCCGGCTAAATGAATCTTCGTATCCCAATCATCATCATTTTCGTTGGAAAAGTAACGTAGGTAATCTTTTAAAACTTGATGACTTCTTTCCAGACTACCATTCCTTTCTGGTTGAAAACTTGTAGTTGTAATATGTTTAATGCCCAACATTTTTTGAAAATTTTTCATCAATTCGCTTGTAAAGTTAGTTCCTCTATCTGTTAATATATTACGTGGTACTCCAAAATAACCAACGTAATGGTTCAGAAATTTATTTATAACTGTTGAGGTGGTACTGTCGGGAATAGGTATTCCCACGAAATATTTAGTCAGACAATGTTGAATTGTCAAAATATACTTATTGCGTCTTTCTGTCAATGGCAATGGTCCACAAATATCCATAGCGATTTTGTCATTAAAATTATTCGGAATATCAGTGATTATCATCGGCATTCTCGTAGGATGTCTATTGATTTTAATTTTCTGACATACTTGACATCTTTTTATATAAGCTTCAACATCTTTTCTTAACGTTTTCCAGAAATAATTCTCAGCAATTCTATAATATGTTTTCTTAATTCCACCATGACCTCCAAGGAGACTATCATGATTTTCCTTTAATATTTTCTCAATATCTTCTTTCTTGGGAACTATTCTTTCTTTGTCATGTAGAAAAACTGTAGTATTTCCTCGGCAAAGTAATTCTTTCCAGATCTTCTCAATTTCTTTTTTGGAAAATCCTGTTAATAGAGCACACTCATTGTGGTCGATGTGAAGTTCTTTGAATTCCTCAGCAACTGATAAATACAACAATTCATTGAATTTTTCTCTAAGTTTATCTTTTGATGTACGTGAATTCGCCTCGACGATAATATGATATTCTTCGTGATCTTCTTCATAGTAAACATCTATTGCTTGTCGTCCATTATCCCGGACAAATGACACATCAACGCTGCCCTCGGGTATCGCTGAATTTGTCAAATTTGACTGTTTTCCTAACTTAACAATTTCTTGTTCTTTAACATTTTCTTGTCCTCTTCCAAAATTTTCTTGATGATGATCTTCCGATTGATCTATTTCCAATGTTCTTTGTTTTTTATTTATTCCTGAATCGATTTCCATGGGGTTTCGTTTTCGTTTCCCGGCGACGGTTCCTGGTTCTAGATTGCCGTTTTGAGGGTCGTCCTCTCGAGTACGCACCCTTTTCCATGAATTCGGATCCAATATTCTCTTTCTCCTTTTCTTGTTTGATATACTTTCTTCTGTTTCCTCCTCTTCTGATGCTGAATCCAACAAGGCATCAGCATCCATTCTTCGAAATATAAGAATTGGGTTCCTCGATAATGCATCAGCGTTAGTATGAGTTTACCCTTTTTGTAGGAAATTTAATAATCATATTCTTCTAAACTTATTCTCCACCTCATCAATCTTGAATGAGGATTTTTGTGGTTCACTAACGAGACCAAAGGTCGATGATCAGTAATAATTTGAAATCTTCTACCGTATAAATATGGGTGAAAATGTTTTACACACCACACGATTGCTAACAATTCTTGTTCTATGGTTGAATACATTTTCTCTGCTTTATTTAAAGCATGACTAGTGTATGCAACAGGATGTTCATAATTATTTTTAATTTGGGATAATATGCCACCAATGGCAATACCAGAAGCATCCGTTGTAAGAATAAATTCCTTATTGAAATCTGGGTACGCCAGTATTGGCTCTGAACATAATTCTTTCTTCAAAAGGTTAAATGATTTTTCTTGATCTTGTCCCCAATGGAATTCTTTATCTTTCTGTAGCAAATCAGTTAGAGCTTTTGCCTTCCTACTATAGTCTTTTATAAATTTTCTATAGTATTCGGTCATTCCCAAAAATTGCCTTATTTGTCTAATATTTTTCGGAGTTGGGATTTCCGAAACACTTTTACATTTCTCTGGGTTCGGCTTAACTCCATCTTCTGTAATGACGTGACCTATATATTGCAATTAGTGCTTCAAGTATTCACACTTATCAGATTGAAGCTTCAAATTCGTTTCTCTTAATCGTTGGAACAAGATTTCGAGATTTTCATTATGTTCAACCAACGTTTTCCCGTATATGATGATATCGTCAAGGTAAACAAAACATACTTTTCCGATAAGACCCATTAGAGCGTTATCCATCATTCGTTGGAATGTGGCTGGCGCGTTCTTTAAACCAAAAGACATTTTCACGTATTCAAAATGACCTTGAGGCGTGCTGAATGCTGTTTTAGTACGATGCTTTGGATTTACAGCAATTTGGTGAAATCCACTTGCAAGATCAAAAGGAAAAAAATACCTGGAATTTCCAAGTTGATCTAGAATTTCTTCAATATTGGGAATCGGGTATGCATCCTGGATTGTTTTGTCATTTAATTTTCTGAAGTCGGTTACAACTCTTCATTTTACTTTATTTGATGCATCTCGTTTTTTTGGTACAATCCATAATGGTGAGTTGTAAGGTGAATTTGAATTCTGAATCACTCCTTTCTCCTTCATTTTCTCAACCTGTCGGGCAATTTCTTCCTGTTGATTAGGTGGAAACCTATACTGCTTCACATTAACAGGAATCTCATCTGTTGTCTCTATTGTGTGTTCTGTTAAATTTGTAGTAGGTAAAATATCACCCGGTAAATAAAAAATATCTTGATATGAATCAATGATTTTCCAAATTTCTTCCTTTTCTTTATCTTTTAAAATGTGAGACAGTCGGGTATTTCCTTTTAATATCTGACTACGCTTAGTTGAATATTCGCATCGCAACTTGAGAATTTGTGACTGAGCCCGATTCAAAATAATTATTCTTTTCTTCGCAAGTATTATAGCATCTTCTTTTTCTAAAAACGGTAGACCGGCTATTCCATCTTCTTCTAAAGGAAACTCATTCGGAACAACTAAGAAAATATGATCTATTTTGTCAACTGTAATTTTACACTCTTGATTACAAATAATTGGGATATCATTAATTCCGGTGATTTCTGCATTTACCTTTATTACTGGCAACCCTATTGTACACTTTAATTTAATAATATTTACAGCTGCTCCTGTATCTGCCAGGAATGAATGATTTCGATGTCCGACGGTGGTGTCGATTCTGAGCATGAAACTTGCTCCTGGGTTTCTTCGGTTTTTTGACATTGTGTATATTTTATTTGATTTAGTGGAACGTTTGGCACCTGTCGTGATGGGAAATTCTGATATGATAACTGTCGTTTCTTAGGGCAATCTCTTATAAAATGTTCAAAACTCCCGCAATTATGACAAGGATATTTCTTTTTCTGCTCTGGTTTCGGCCAAGTCCCTTGATTTTTCGGCTTTGCATTTTTGTTCTCTTGTGATTTCTGACACGGTTTATAATTGTTGACAACAGTCTTTTTGTAAATAGTTTGTGAAATCATTTCTTCTTTTTCTGTTTCTAATGCTAAATTTTGAGGTTCTCGAATTGTCGTTGGCTTGCCCGATTTTACAAATAATTTAATGCTAGCGCGAAGACCTCGTACATACTGAGCGAGCCCCTGTCTTTCCTCGTTCTTTAAAATAATCATTCGGCTTACTGCATCAAATTCTGAGTTATTGTTAAGCACACGTTTTACATTTAAATGGCAATCATTAAATTTTTTGTTATAATTGAGAACACTTTCATTACCTTGTTGACATTGACTTCTTTCTAACAAAGCAACATCATATGATTTATTTTCCCCAAAATTAATACGTAATATTTGAATCAAATCTTCTAATGATCGAATATCATTACCGTCAATCGTTTTTCTAGCATATCGAACTATTTTCTTTGAGACGATTAATCGAATAAATAACACTTGTGACTCTTCCGGAACTTCCTTAAAAATTGATTTAATTTCGAAAATAAAGGTTTCGACCGATATGTTATTTCCGTCAAATTCCGTGATTATTTCCAAGTGCGATTTCAAATCTTTCATTCTTAGAGAAGTTATATTACTTATTTCGCTAAGACCGTGTGCGCTCCCGACCTCTATCTTATCATCTTTATCTCTCTCGAAAGTTCCTATCTGCGCGTTTAAATCAATATTTTGATCCCGTAATGATTGCACGGCCTTTCGTAATTCTGCATTTTTTGTTTTTCTTCCTTAAGGGTATGAGCTTGCGTATTTAACAGGCTATTTTGTTTTTGTAATGCATCAATTATAGCTAATAATTTATAACAGGGCTATGCTGTTACTCTGGTCGTCCTTAAATTACCTTTTTAAGGGCGCCACTGGAAGTGATAACGGCCTCCCAGAACCGGATCTTAGATCATCAGGGTCGGTGTAATTTTATTTAATTGTAAGAGAAGGATGAGGAAGGATAACTTATAAATAATTTACTATTTCAATCCACCAATTAAACCTTTTTATTTTCTCATGACCTAATTGACCTTTAAAATTTTTAACTTCACTTATAACCTTTTTATAAACCTTATTTTATACCTTTTTAAACCTTATAACTTCTTATATAAACCTTATGACATTAAACCTTATAACCTTAGAACCTTATGACCTTATAACATTAAACCTTATGACATTAATTGACCTTAACATAAAACCTTATAACCTTTATAACTTCATTAAACCTTATAACCTTTTATTTATTTACCCGCAATAATTTTATTAAAATCAGCCAACTACCTTTGGCGTTTCCACACACTCACACATACAACAGTTAAAAATCGCTTAACCTTCGCGACACTTAATTACTAAATTAGCCAACTACCTTTGGCATTTCCACACACTCACACACACAATGATTAAAAATCGCTTAACCTTCGCGACACTTAATTACTAAATTAGCCAACTACCTTTGGCATTTCCACACACTCACACATACAACAGTTAAAAATCGCTTAACCTTCGCGATACTTAATTACTAATATTTCACTAAACAGCCAACTACCTTTGGCATTACCACACACTCACACACTCTCTGATTAAGACGTTGCCAACTACCTTTGGACTTATAATTAAAATCGGTTACCTCCCGAATTATTTCTTAACTAATTACACATTCAAAAATTTATTTCCTACACTCATACTGCACTCGAGTCCCCTGGACTTTTCTTCACGCACTTCTTAAATTAATTTTCCGCAATTAATAATTTAATTAATTTAGAGAATTATATAATTATTAACTAATTTATTAATTGATTTTTCTTTCCTAATTTATTGAGTACTATTTCCTTCTCATTTACTTATCACTTATTTTATCTCCTTAATAACACGACCTTGATTCATTAATTTAATACCACGTTACTTCAGGTACTTTTATCACCGCGATGATTATTCTTATTTTAATTCTGCCTTCTTTTTAATTAATTATAATTTCTTTAATTGCTTAATTTCCTAATTAATTTTATAACGTCTTCGACCACGGACTTCTCTTATTTTCCCGAGACAATCTTAATTGATTTTCTTAATTTATTATTTTATTAAATTTTATGTATAAGTAATTACTAATGGACTAGCGTCTATGACTAGATTCGACTGTTCCGGTGCGCGCGTCACTCGACCCACCTGGAAACTTCTAGAACAATTCCGGCTACCTGCCTGGAAATATTTTATACACGCAATGGCTCCGGCTACCTGCCTGGAGTTAATTAATTACTAAATCTTATAATTATCCGAATTTAATTTATTAATTTACTTTTGCAATTAATTTAATTCGCGAGGATTTTCTTTAGGCGCGACGATATTAACGTATGCCAAGTATTTAATAAAATATTCCGGCTTCCCGCCTGGAATAAATTTTATAAATACCTCAACAATTAATTCTCCAGCTCTCTCGTCGTCGTCTCTGTCCGGGTTCTGTCTAGTTAATTGTCCTTGTTCTCGTTGGTCTCACTGGGTTCCGTCTCTCTTTCTCTCTTTACTCTCCTTTCTTTCCTTCTCTAATTATTTTCTGTTAAATTTAAAGATTAGGTTTTGAGTTCAATATTATATTGTAATTATTTATTCTAGAGTAGATTTTATAACATAAAATATATTCAGATCATTAAGTTCAATTCTATTATAGATTCCTAAATTCTCTGTAACTTTAATTATTTCGTCTACTACAATTCTGTAGTTTATTCTCTGGGTACAATTCTGTGACTGTCTAAAAACGTTAGTATAAAATATAATGCAGTTTTAAATATCATTACGCCATGGGAAACAACTGGTAATACGGTGTGCTCTACCAAGACGCTGGCGTATGAACATCACCGTCAGCAATTTTGGAAAGATAATATTAAAAAGAATAAGAAAATCAACGGCGGCATAACAGAATACAAAAACAACCAGAATTAAATATTTAGGAAAAAAAATTTTTTTTATTTTATTAGCCGGATATTTCAATTTTTGATAACTTTGAAAAATTATTATAAACAAATGAAAAAACTTGTATAAACTATTACAACGGAATCTTGTTTATTATTTATATAACAAGAGCTTCCAAAAGAAAGAAAATTTATAGACACATTTTTTAAACATTTTTAAAAGATTTAATAAAAACTCAAGTCTCTGAAAAATTTGTTAATGAATCCTTCGTAGGTCGCATAATGAGCGCGGCACCGCTTTTTTTGCATTTTTCTTTTTTTCTCGAAATTAAGTTCATTGATAATTTTGAAAAAAATTAAGTGCATTCTTTTAATCTTTCTGAAAATTGTGACGTTATCAATAAGCATAAAAATATATACAAAGTAATTAAAAAAAGTGAGCCTCCGGTAGATTGTGCTGTTGCCAAATGTCGTTACCGCCACTATTTCAAACTGTTTTGCCACATGTGAGGTACAAAAATGAAGTAATAGTTGAGGACAGTTTTTACTGTTTATATTATAACTTATGTGATTCGTCTAAAATAATGTAATAATTATACTCGTATTAAATATCATTTATATAAAAATAATAATAAATTGAAATAAAAAAATTTTCAGATAAACAAATTGAAAAAAAAAAAAAAAAAAAAAAACAATGAATGCCAATTTTTTAAATTATTTTTTTTTTTAATCTTTCTTTTTAATTGATTTTTTTAATCATAGATTGAATTTAATTATAATTGTATAATCTAGTCCTAGATGTTAAATTTAATAATGTCACGTGTGATAAAAATAAAAATAACAGAAAAAAATTTTATTATTCAATTAAATTTATGATAAAATATAAAAATAAAATTATATCTAATAATAAAACATCGAAATAATATTTTTATCTCGTAAGGAAATTCTATTCGGTTACATTTGGCAACAGCGCGTACGTTTTAACACGACGGCGGAGCGCTCACCATGCGATCGACTTAGTTCGGAAAAGACACGCTACGTACGAAGAGTTAACAATTAAATAACTTAAACAAAAATTAAGCTAAAAATTTTTTTTATGCGAGGCTATATTCCTTTAAGTGTCTAGATGATACTTTAATTTATTTAGATTTTTAAATTAATATTTTATGTTATAAAAAAACTGTTTTGTGTTGCATACTATGCTTGGCAGCGACGCGCAGGCACCGAAACGGCCGCGCGGAGCCCACCTTTTAACGTTTAATAAAAATTATAAATAATGGAGCTACAACTGGGGGAGTCAAGACTTATTTTACTAAATTTTTTTTCTCTTTTAGGATCTTTTTTTCAATTTCAGATATCTTTAATATTTTTGAAGTTATAGCTAAAAAACGGAGACTCCCTTTTTGTCTCTTCGTTTTTTGTTTATAACAAATGAAATTTTTAATGGTGGCTAAAAAAAAAATACCCATTTCTTAGAATGAAATTCTGAATCCAATGCACCAATCGCCATATTTATAAGAGTGGTTTAACGATTTTTCGCAGAAAACTCACTTCTCGACTAGACTATTGGGGGCTATTGAAAAAAAAAATATTTTGGAAAAAAATTTTGAAAAATAAGAAAGCTTTCGAATTTGGAATCGTCAAAAACTGTCAAAATCGTATGGTGACACGAAATTTTTGGCTCAAATTTTTTACTGTACTATCTTTTTTCAATCTTAAGAGATCCTGAAAATTTCAGAGAGGTATTTTTATTTGTTTCAAAATTATGAATTTTTGAATTTTGGCAGAAAAAAAATTTGTTTTTCACCCCTGAGTCTAGCATAGTTAAGAAAAAAAATGTCATTTTGCTTAAAAGAAAGTTTTTACTATCTAAAACGGAACCGTGGAACGCATGCAATACATAACTGTAAGAGTATAAAGTGAAGCAAATGATGAGAAAACACACATGGATTCATTTTATTTGCAGTGCAATGAAATTGTTAGTTAAACGGTTAATGTATCAATTATTGGTTGCATGCGTCCCACGTTTATCGTTTTAGATCTTACAAGTATTTTCATGGTTATTCAAAACTCACAATCATAAATTTTCAGGACTATCTGTTAGTCCTTTCGCCCTAATACAGTTCTGTATGCAAAATTAAAAAAATTGTCCAAGACTGTTTTAGGTGTATTCTTATGTATTTTTATATAAGGAATCCAAATCTGAAGTTCATTTTTTTGGAGGATGGCCGAATTTTTAGTTATTAACAATTTAAATGTTTGAAGGATGATATCTTGAAAAATAATTTTGTTTTATGCTATCGAATTCGTCACCAAATTTTGAATAAAAAATGTCTTAGTTATTTTATTTAATTATAGATATTTACGGAGATATTAAAAGAACCGTACCCCAATTTGGGCTATATGGCCTGCTGCGATCATTCATATACGAGTGTTTTATTTTAGAGGAGTGTATTAACAGAAAATTATTTTTATTGCTGGTTGTCGAATGCGCCTTAGTATACAGGGTATTTAAGAATGACAATTATTCTTTACTGTCCTCTTCATCTGAACTATCAAATCGTATGAATATGTCCCTAGATCTTTTGATGGTGGATTCATTTGCACACTGTGATGTTTAACATACCCAAAAAACCAGATTATAGTTATCACATGAACACAGGTACCGATGGTACACCATACAAAGTCGCCGTTAATGGAAAAAATGCCGTCTGACTGCCGTCACGGCCAAGCATTGGCAATTAGTAATGTCCCAAGGATTGTTAATTACCAGCAGCCGTTTAATATTTTAAACGACGCTGCCGATGGCTGGCCAAAGAATGGCTACTTATGATTGGCCGATTATCGTTTCGCAACGTTGGGATAATGTTCGTGAATCAGTGGTACATGACTTTGTCAAATAAAAAAATCTACTAATCAATTATTAATTATACAAATAACTTATTATTATAGTTTTCTTTAATTAATAATTATTTTTTTTTTTGATTTAAACTAATTTTTAATCAATAATATATTTTAATTTTCCGATTGAAGTTATTTACAACTAACAATTAAAATATTTTTTAGTTCGTTATTATTTGCAACCAACAACCACAATTTTATAATTTTATTTATAAAAATTAATTTAATAAAAAAATAATACATACATTTTTATAATAAACGTCATTTTTAATAATGGTGGTAGAGCAAGATACTTCAACTGGGTTCTTGATAAATAATCAATTTAATTTAATAAGTTTTATTAAAAAAAATTATGTAATTATAATGAAATAGCACGAAATTCTTATTTTTTTTCTAAATAATCGAAAATATTAATTGAATTGCTCTTTATATTCTATAAAATCGAGTGGTTGTAGTAGAATGAATATCTAGATCATTCAAAAGTGTCAGTTCAACATTAGCAGTTTCGTTCAGTAGCCATCGTTCGGACCCAGTAATCAGAAGGACGTCAGTTCGCTCCCAGAGCCTAGCAGAATTTTCCCCGAGTTTTTTTCACATCATTTACCCTACTTAAATAGTTTAAACGTTAATGATCATGAATCCTATTAGGTTAATAAAAAAATTTTTTTTTTTTCAATTAAATTCATTTGCATGCTTGGCTGATTACCGGCTGCCATTAATCGGCCGATAATCGAGCGCCATTAATGGCCGGGGTTATCATTTGTATATTCAGCCGTCCATGGGCCATTAAAAATTGTCAATGACCAGCCGTTAATAATCATACTTCGCCCGGCAATGGGCCATCCAAGGGCTGGTTTTCAAACTTTGTATGGGTCGTGCACCATTTTTGCAACTACAGTAGTAACCTTTTATTGAATCTTTACCCACTTAGTTTTTTTCTGCTAACACATAGACATAGTATTTTGTTTCATTCATATGTCGGGATTGTATTCTTTCTTTAATAAATAATGGATCTACTACTGTCAACCCATAAGAAGCAAAACCAACTGTATCCGTGTGTTACGTTCTGGCTCTAATTAAATTTAAATAAAAATTTTAGAAAATTTTTTTTGAAGTCTCGAATTATTTATTCGCCACGGTGGGCGAATAAACGGTTCGACACTTCTTAGAATCATAAATGAATAATAAATTAATAAATCGCTACTTTGTTGGCGATATTATTTTATTCATCACCAACAATGTAACGGAAATCTCTTGCGATAATCTAAACACATGACGACGCATGAGACCCGGACCACGACGATTCTCTCACAGGGAACCTGAGATGCAGCGTTAACATTTTGTCAACTCTGTTGGCTTTATTATATTTTTATAACGACTAAATAGTCAGTCTTACGAGAAAGCTTATGGAGCTCGAACCGCTGCTCTCCATTATTAATAAACTATACAATTAATCCTAATTTAATTCAACCTTATTTTGGGCTGTCATTAGGCAGCCTAATACCCTATGACTCCATGGTTATATTGGGCGGTGCTACCGGCAGCCCAATAATCCAAAAATCATCAATTAAATATTGGGCGCTGATACCAGCTGTCTAATAATTTATCCAGTTCTGGGTGCTGCCACCAGCTGTCCAGGATTTTCCAAATCCCACATCCTAATAAACAATATGGAAACCGGGTCGCGCGATACTACACTTCAAATCGCGAAAATTAAATAAAATAATAATTTATAAAATAATCGACGACCACGGCCCACCAGGGGTCTATAGACACTCTAACGGGGCCAAACCTGGACATTAATAGAAAATTAAATATTCAAAAATATTTTAATTAATATTGGAAATTATCCAGTATGTAACACGTGTTAGTACATATTTTGATTCTAAATCTACCACCAGAAGCTACGTGTTCCCCGTAATTCGATTCGGCTTCTTTTATTTGATAACGTCCTAAAGCAATTAGATAAACATCTTTCTCTGATAAAACAGGAAAATCAATCAACACTTCATCGGTGATCGAACAAAATTGTTTCAGCCTGCGATTAAAATTAGTTTCTTTTACAATTTCTCCTAAGATATTCTTTTGATTCATATTAGACAACTTCAACGCAAATATAACTTGAGCATCGTCAAGATCAGAGATGAATCTAACACAGGATTCGTTATGAATTGCTGCAGCATTTTGTATGTCCTGCATTAAATGTGGCACCATTTTTGTTTGCCAAACATGGTCAAAATATCTGAAACAACTCTTCAAGTGACCATTAATTGTCTCCACGACGTATCTGATCTTAGTTATAATACTCTCTAAAACTTAATTAGTGAAAAACCACTAATTACTTGTGAATATTCACTAATCTAAATTGTCCAAAACATACGACTATAAATTAGTGACTATTCACTTTTTGAATTAGTCAAAAATAACCACATATACAATTAGCGAAAATTTCACTAATTGAATTAGTCGAAAATGTACTAATTCACTTGTTGACAAGGATTTATTGGAAAAAACATTGAATATTTGCTAAAAATATTGTATCAAAATATTTATTTTGATAATTATTTGAGTAAAAACATACATATAAGTTAAATTAAATAATACACTTTGGTTTAATAAAAAATTAAAAATAGTAATAAAACACAAAGAACGCAATAAAATGAGAATTTAAAAATAAATAATTAAAAAACTAAATTAAACCGCTGAAATACAGCTGCCATCGTCATCATCTTCAGAATCATCATTTATGTTAATATTTGTTATATTTACGTGGGCAGAAGATACCACACTGTAAGGTTTGACGTTCATTCCATATACGTAGAAGTCCATAAAATTATAAAAATTACGAAGACTATGAGGGTACTCGACATTTAAAACATAAAATATTTTATATAATAGTTTAAAACTTATGACTCGATTGCCTTTGTCGTTTACACTGATAAACCATCCATCTCCGTTTATAAACGTGCAGTCACGAGACTGTCCACTTACAGCAACTAAATAATGTTGAACACTTATTTTGCTTTTAGTAGTAACACTGTTGACTAACTGGTCTAAATTAGTACCTTCCTAGAAACGAAAATCAATAAAAGTTCATTTTAATTATTATCATCACAAAGTATTAGAAAGATTAATAATCTTAAGAAAAAATACACACAGGTTCAAGCCTAAGTAAATACTGATTCGGAAAATCTAGTTTTAACGGTTTCTCTTTTTCATTGTCCTCATTGATTTGCCTCTTTTTTCCCTTTCCTTTTCCTTTTCCTTTCCCTTTCGGCGTTTTCACAGAGTTGCATACAGGAAACAACTCAACAAGGACTAATAAAGCTCGTAGATCGTCTATAGCATTTTAGCAAAATAAAAAAATTGAGACAGTGCTATGATTTTTTAAGGAAAATATTTGTATACGAGTAAAGAAATATCATTAATCATTTTATAATTAAGGAGTCAGAATAATAATTATAATAAACCACGAGTTAATACATGAGAACAAAATTATTAATCATCATTTGCTTACTGTTTCCAATATTCGAAGATGCTTTGTACAGTGCTGGTCGATATTTTTTGGTATAGGCCAGGGTTTTTGGAGTATAAAAGGTTGGGAATTTCGATAAAAAATTATATGCATTTTTTGGAAATAATGCTTCAAATTCCAAATTTATCTAAAAAAAAAAAAAAAAATTAATGATAATTGTCTTAAAACCACAGGAAAAAAATGGTCTCTACATAAATATATCAGGTGTACAAAAAAGTTCTACCCGTTTTTCAAAGATGGAGTTATCTAACAGCTATTTATAGGTTAGCTATGAATACGTATATGTACATGCACAGCTGTTTGTACTCTTTAAATTCATCAAACTTTTAATATATTAATCTTCGATATATATATTTTTTTATTAAGTTAAAAATGGAAGTAAGTAATGAGCATATCCGCCATTGTCTTTTATATGAATTTCATCAAGGAAAAAGTGCTGCTGAAGCTCAAAGAATAATCTGTGCAACTTATGGTGACAGTGTTATTGATGACAGTACTTGTCGAAGATGGTTTCGGAAATTCACAAACGGAGATTTTAATTTAAATGATAAACCACGCTCTGGAAGACCTTCAACAATCAGTGACGAGAAATTGGAAGAATTACTGAATCAAGATTCTGCACAAACACAACAAGAACTTGCGAAAAAGTTAAACGTTACTCAACAAGCTATTTCTGAAAGATTACATGCTTTAGGTAAGATTCAAAAAGAAGGAAAATGGGTACCTCATGAATTAACTCCAGAACAACGAGAGAGACGAGTTGACACCTGCCTTTCGTTGCTTTCACGACATAAAAAAAAAAGTTTTTTGTGGAAACTTGTAACAGGGGACGAAAAGTGGGTTTACTATGAGAATCCTAAACGTCGAAAACATTGGGTAGACCCAGGACAACCAACGACATCAACACCAAAACGTAATGTTTTTGGGAAAAAAATATTGCTTTGTATTTGGTGGGATGAGTGGGGCGTGCTATTTTATGAGTTACTCAAACCAGGAGAAACCGTTACTGGAGAACGCTACAGTTGTCAATTAAAAAAATTAGCAGATGAAATCAACAGTAAAAGACGATTTGCGGGACAAAAACCTCGACCAGTGATACTGCAGCATGATAACGCCAGGCCTCATAGAAGTTCAATCGTCCACCACACTATAAATGATTTACAGTGGGAAGTTTTACCGCACCCGGCGTATTCACCAGACCTTGCACCTTGTGATTTTCACCTATTCCGTTCATTGCAAAATTACTTGGCTGACAAACACTTACAAAATGAAAACGAAATGCAAAAAACAATAGATGATTTCATTTCGACAAAAGATCAAGCCTTTTATCGCCGTGGGATCCATCAGTTGCCTGAGCGTTGGCAAAGGGTAGTAGATGCTGATGGTGGTTATTTTGATTAAAATGTGTATTTTATTTAAAATTTTTAAATATATTTTTTTTTGACAAAAAACGGGTAGAACTTTTTTGTACACCTAATAACTTTGATATTTTAATTAGATCTGCATAGTTCTAATTTTTTCTTAAGCTAGATATACATAGATCTATGAAGATCTAACTTCATCTACGTAGATTTAACTTTATTAATAGCAGATCATCAAATTGTAAAAATTAAAGAATTTAAGTTTGAACGAGACTGCGGAACCATGAAAAACAAACAAAAGAAAAAAAATTTGAAGTCTGAATGAATCTGAGATGATCTAAAAAGATGTAATGATATCAATTTAAAATTAAAATATAAAAATGGAATTTATATTATATTGTAATTATCTTATGTAAAATCTAAATTGATTTTTCCCGAATTATCATTTTTAAGTATGATCTTACCATTTCACCATTGTAATCTATCAGCCTTGGATACATTTCAAAGATTTTAGTTATACTGGGATTAGTAGAACGTATCCAGTCTCGTCGAAAGTTTCTGGTGTCTTTTAAGGGGGTATTCTGGTCTAGAAGCCTAAATTTTAGGTATTTGTCAAAGTAGGATAAAAAAAATGAAGAACATTTTTAGTAACCCTTTTTTTATATGATTTTTATTGATATTTAAGGAATATAATTAAAAATAAAAAAATCCTTGAATTACAGGCCGGTGAAGTGCGGACTACAAAAAAAAAAAATCGGTCTGTCGGTTGACCCTGCGGGCCAGCCCCAAAACTTCCCGCTGTTTTCGACCTCAAAGAGCTTGAAAACATTAGTGCAGATATATTTTCGAGCTCGAAAATGCTATCACGTGCAATTGTTCTTTTATGATCTTTTCAAGCTCTAACAAGTTACCTGTTATGCTGAAGTTTGAAAATTTAAGAATCGAAAATCATCAATGAAGCGGTTTTTAAAATTTAGTTCCTGATTTTGTTCAGTAAAATAAGTGTATTGAGGCAGAAATCAATGTCGAGGATCAAAATCAAGATTTAAATAAATTTTGACTCATGTAAGAAACAATAAAATATGAAATATCCGATAAAAATATTAAAAACTAGGTTTTATCGATTTTTTTGTTGATAATATGATTTAAACTAAAAACCAACTTCGATGACATTATATGATCGAAAGAAACCATAAAAAAGATGAGTTGGTATGATATCAGGCACATTTTAGTACATTATATTCTGATTTATCCGGAAAAAATAACATAAAATGTTGATTTTTTAACTTTTCCACGCAGATATCTTTTGAACTAATCAATCGATTTTGATAGTTAACATGGCAATCGGCGCGTTTTATTGAATTCTAGAGCTGATTAAAATTTGAAATCGATCGCGTCAGTCGTTTCGAAAATATTTAGAAAAAACCGTTTTTCACCATTTCTTTCTCCCGCGATAACTCTCGAACGAATTATCCGATTTTGATGTTTGAGGTGGCAATCGACGCGTTTTATTGAGTTCTAGAGCTGAGTAGATTTTGGAGTCCATCGTATAAGTCGTTTTTGAGAAATCAATAAAAAACTAAAAAAAAAATTTTTTTTTTTTTTGTAATTCGCCAATATTTTCGAGTCTATTTGATCAAATAATCTGAAATTTTCAGGAAAGTTGAAGGCCAACAAGCTCTTTCGATTGCCACCTCAACCATCCAAATCGATTCATTAGTTCAAAAGTTACAAAGAGTTTACACACACACACACACACACACACACACACACACACACACACACACACACACACACACACACACACACACACACACACACACACACACACACACACACACATACACACACTCGGACATCATTCTGAAAATAGTCAGAATAGCTTCCTAGGACCTCAAAACGTCGACATCTGATGAAAACTCGATTTTCGAAAATCGGGGTGAAAACAATAACTTCCCGAAATTTTTGAAAATCGTCGATTTTCTTAGCGGGAAGTTAAAAAAAACGGTGCTTCCTGGTTGACATGATTCCAACCTTTGTAATGATCTAAAACAAACAAATTCAGAAAATTTTTCATTAGTAAAGATGTCACTATCGCATGGACCTTGGCTAAGCAAAAAAAAAATTATTTCACAAAATGGCGTCTACTTACAAAAAAAAAATTTTTTTACCCCGTTTTTTTTTTGACCTTTTCGAATTTTTAAAAAATTCTTGAAATTAAAATTTTTCAAAATCCAAGGTTAGTGCGATAAAGAGATATATAAAAAAGATTTTCTTCAAATTTTAAATGAATCCGTAAGGTAGAACTTGAGATATCATGTCAACCACTTCAAGAAAAGTAGTTTTGAGAAAAACGCGTTTGAAGTTTGAAAAACAATTTCAGTAAAATAACTCAGATAATATTTAATACTCACTTGGGATTAATTGGCGATCCCAGGTCCATATATTGGGCCTTCTTCTTGAAAAGAACGAGTCTTCAAGTCGTTTGGCAACATCTACCGTTCAATGTGTGATTTGCTGCACTCGGCTGGCTTAGATGCCGCGTCACAAAATCCTATGTATCTCCGAAAATAATTCGAATTTTGAAAAATCCGTTCAAGGGCATATTTTTGAGAGTCTAAACTTTAAAAGTATACAAAAAAAGAAAATCAATTTCTCAAATTTCTAGACCAGAATACCCCCTTAAGTACGATTTTATTTGTTTTTTGTTGCACTCTGTGGGCATTTTTAGTTTCATTGATGAAATCTAAGAAGGATAAAACAAAGAATATGAAATAATTATGCAATCGAAACTTACGAAAGAAGCATTTAAAAATTGTTAGATTATTCACTATTTCTCTGATTATTTCTTCAGGTAATTGGTTATCAGAATTGCTTGTAGGTACATGTATATTTTTATTTTGTTGACTTATTTTATATTTTTTTTTGAAGGACTCAAAGTTTTTCTGATTGTTATCAAGCGGTTTTCTATAAAATCTCGATTATTGGCTGATGTCTCATTATAATAGTGCTCCTGAAAATAATATACCTATAAGTAAGAATTTATGCATTTTATTAAATGTAAAAATATATTTACATATCCTACGTTAAGTTTTGTATCTTTCAGTCGAGGGAATTCGCTTGTTATTGCCTTGGCGAGGGCGAATTTGGCTTCTTTTGGCGGGTAACTTGAAATATGTTAAAGTATTTATAGTAAAAAAAGTATTAAAACTTGTGACACACAAATAATGTTAATTACTTACTGACTATCTTGAGCTTTAATTAACTCAGCGATTACTATCCGTACTAATGATTTACGATTTTCTTTGCTCCATCAATCTTGAATTGATTCTAATATTGATTTACCCTGGGGATGATTGAGCAAAGTTTTTTTGCCTGTGCCGTACCGCTGTGAACATGAAATTTAATCAATAAATAAATACATAGATCGTTACTTACAATTGGTATTTTTTACAAGCAACTAAAATAAAGTAAAAAGTATTACTGAGAATATATGTGGTGATTTCTGAACCACAACTGAGCTAAGATTAGAGGAATCCGATGAAGATTTAATATTTATAAAGGACGAAGCAGGAGTTTGTTTAGAGCAAGAAGGTATATTCAATGGATGCCCTTGAATAAAACTAGTAGATTTTTAAAAATTATTGCCTGTAGTTTTTGTCAACAATCCATCATCTTCAATAATATATGATCCGTCAATATTTTTTTTTAGATTTACTGATTCAATAAATTTTAGAATACGTTTCCTTGGTTCCATTTTTATATTTAAGGTGATGAGATCTTTTTCGGTTAGATCCAAAAATACTGCCCCATCAATACCTTCATCTAAAAAATATCAATATCAGTAGGACGTTTAAACATAACAGATTAAAATAATAAAAAATCGTAAAGCAACAAGCGAAAATGGATATATTTGTGAGTTACATTCATCATTTTATTAGTTCAAAGTTATAATTGAAGTAAATTATATTAAAAATTGATAGTTATATGTATATTATGCATTTTTAAAATGAAAATGAATATTTTTAAAAAAATACCAAGTAAAAAGCTTGGTAAAAAGAGCTTAGTAGAGAGGTGATGTGGAAATAAAATTCAGAAAAAAAAAATTATCAAGTCTCACCACAAAGTGATGACAAAGTATTCGGAATGATAAGTCATAACAATATATGACGAAGACTAATATATAAGTCATTTGATTCTGGTTTCGTCCAACAGCAGAATGGTTTGAAGTACGGAAGTTTACACGTTTCAATAAAAAGACCTGGATCATCGTCATTGTCATTAGGCTCAATGTGATAAGCATTTAAGTTCGTATCAAATTCAGTTGTTGTATAAACTGAAACTAAGAAATGTACATCACTATTTCTTAAAACAATAATTTCTTGAATACATCCAAACAGACATAAATTATCTTCTCGAGTATGTAATGTTTCTAAGCATATATATAAGCCAACTCGAAATTCAACCCCATTGACTTTTACAGAATTATAACGAATCACTTCATCAGTATCAATATAATCTAGAGAATGGAGAGCTTCTCTACTTGCTGTATTTTCAATTGCAACAATATCTCCGTTAGACGCCATAAATCGATTAATTTTCACGAAGAACGAATTCTCCTTCAGTTGTTTCAATGGATATACCATCATCACTCTCTAAGTGACATAATTCTTCGATAAATGAAGCAAGTATTTTGTGAAATCCATATATCTTTACATCTGCGTCCGAACACGTTACAAGGACATGTATGGCACTTACCCGGGTCAAAAAATTTGATCTGTTTTTAATCAAATAAAAATTTTAAGTTATTTTTATTAAATTTTATTTTTTATTTATATTTAATTAATATGTGAATTTTAATCTCGTTTTGCCCTTACTATTCCTTATTTAGACTATTTTCAGATTTATTTTCAATAATTTCTAATCTGTTTTTATTCTTATCTAGATCAAAATAAGACTTTTTCTGTCAATTATTTTTAATCTGTTTTTTTTTTTAATCTAGAACAAAATCCGACTTTTTCTGTTTATTATTTTTAGTCTGATTTTGTTCTATATTCGATCAAAAACAGATTGAAATTTTTTTTTTATAACTATAATGATAAATTATAAAAACAAAAAATTAATGAAAGTTTGATATTTTTTTACACATTGATAATTGGTGAAAAACCTTGCCATTAAAAAATGAATTATTCTAAGAAACTCAAAGATTGTACTGAGTAATCTTAATTTAAAAAAAAAAAATACGTGACAAATTTTTTTTTCAATTCTTTGCTTCATTAAAAGCGTTATATAAAAGCAATGAATTTGAATTCAAAAAATAATTTAAAAAAAATTAATATTTCCATTTATAGACAAAATTAATTACTACATGATTTATTAAAAAAAAAACAAGAATGAATAAAATTCAATTAAACTTACTGCTCATGGAAAGTGATTCGGGAACATCTAGATATAGAGGATTATTTAAATTTTCTTGATATTTAAAACGTGCTGTTGCTATTTCGTATTACAATGTCACAGAGGAATATTTTGATACGGGTTTTAATGTCAGAATATTTTTCGACTTTATTCAGTGAATTTAAGAAATTTTTGTTGAGATTTTAACGGCAATTTTACTACTTTCCTTAAATATTATTAATATTCTATCAAGACAAATAAAAAATATAGCTGTCAAATAATCATTAACTGCCGACATTTTCAAACAAAAGATACTAAGTAAATAGTGAACAAAAAAAAAAATTCATTCTAGATCTTAGAATACTTTTTATACATTTTTTCTAGACATAAATGAAATTATTATAACCCCATGATTTAATCTAGTTTTGTCCTTGCACAATTTCAGAACCAAAATTTTTCTAAGTTCCAGAATTAATCTAGTTTTGTCCTTCTGTATCGCAATTGTTTTTTTAAACAGTAGATCAAAAACAGCTTAAAACTTTTGTAAAAGATCAAAAACCCCTCAACTAGTTCAAATACAGACCAATTAGTCCAAATGCAGTGCAGTTAGACTAAAATCAGACCAAATATTTCGACTCGGGTAATTCGGAATTTATTTGAGGTGGTAAATTTTGAATGGTATAGTAAAATATACTAAGTTTATGGACGCCAGTTTTTGAGCCTAGAGGATTGACATTTTCTAACTCATCATAGTATAATTGCAATCTCAAAGCACGCGGGTATCGTGAAAACAATGGATGAATCTTAATGTAATCTCCGTCCAAAAATGAAGCTAAAATATCGTCAGGAGATTTTTTTTCAGACTCGACAGCTTTTCGTATCTCGAGACTGGACATAACTAGAGTCAAAGTCGGAATAACAGGTACATATTGACAAGTTTCCAGGACCTGTTTAGGCATATAAGTTCTAGTACTTTTATCAAGAATAATTTCCATCCTATATCCAAGAGGGACCTCAATTGGCTCAATGTAGTGACAATGCTGTTTTAATAATTCGATTCGGCCATTTAAAGTTTTAAGTCCGGTAAAAGGGCTATCAAATGCAAATGCTTTGAGCCGATCCATAGCTTCATCATCGTGTAGTTGTCGCGTATTCAAAAAACGTTCCACCTTTACAGAAGTTTCAAGTAATCACGAGTATGAAACATAATTTGCTCACATTCATCGAAGGTTTGCATTGAAACTTAGCAACCATTTGAACTACATGTTTTTGTAAATCAAAGTTCATTTCATTATTATCGGGAATCAAAGGCTCTACGTCATCTTGATAATCGTTATCAATATAATTATTATCTTGATTGTCAATACCAACATCGTCAATTCTCTGATCCTGAATATTAATATTAATTTCATTGTTTTCTTGTAAAACTTCACCATAATTATCGTTTAAATGATGTTTATTTATATGGTCTCTCAAAGTGTAAAAATGACAAAATCGACTCTGTATGAAATATTTTCCAAACATCTATTTTTATGTGAATTTAAATTTTTTTTCAGTGTTTTTTGACAGGTATATTTGTAATTAAATCAAAGTTTTTTAACTTTTAAAAAAGTTGCAAATATAAAACACACACACTTTTATCAAATATTTTGACAATTAAAAGTGAATAGTTAATTATTTATATATTAGAATTTAAATAACCATAGTCTTACCTTTGAAAGTTTCGATAATTTCTTGATCGTCAATTACAAACTGTAATTGTGTAATGAGTTCATTTACACTCAATAATGGAAAGTCCATCACATATATTTTATTTATTCATGAAAATAATTTTATTTTAGAAATCTGTAAAAAAAACTATAATTAGTATTTATATGATTAATAACAATTCAATATTTTCAATTTATTCCTATATACAATTTACTTTTGATTGTTACTTTGTTAACGAATTAATTAAAAAAAGAAAAAAAAAAAAAACTAATCACTTACTTGATTTACATTATTTAATGATTGTTATCACTATTGTTATTATTATTTGTAATTAATAATAAAATTTTTTTAGCAACTTGATCAACTAAATTAACAATTAATATCACTATCGTATGATAAATATTTATACCATATTTATAATGCATAACCTGAATCTGTTGTCAACTGCAGTTTTGATCAAGATTCGGTAAAAAAAAAGTTCAAATGAATATATGAAGCTATCAAGAAATAACAAGATGTTTTATTTTGCAATTGAATTAGTTTATTTTTAATAAACTTACCTGAATTAATACTGTTCAGTTGTATTTTAAAATCATCGTAATTAATTTTGACCCGAACTCGATAATTCAATGTGTCACGTAACGATTCAAATTACTTAATTTTTATTTCGTTATAAGTTGAATATTTTAATTATATATTTGAATTTGAGTCGTTACGCAGGCATTCCGCCATTTCGTCGATGGAGACAGCGGTCCGTGCACGGTGCTAGCGCATGCGCGCTGAGTATGAGTGAGCACATGTGTGAATAGATTTTAGTTTATAATTTAAAAATGCAAATAATTGATTTTTGTATAATATAAGTTTTTGTTTATGATTTTGGAATAGTTGGGAGGCATAATCTAGTGTAACATTGTGCCTCAACATCTGTTTAATGTATTATTTTACTTAAACTTGTCATCCGGCTAAGGATGTCAGTTTAGTCGAAAATATTGACCGCCGGGTAACGGTAAATCGATACCTAGGCTACATTCCCGACGTCAATTTGATAAATTTTGAATAATTATTATTTCAGTTACCGGGTAAAATAAAAATAGGAATAAGTTATACATAAATAATTCATATATTTAATTAATTAATTTTGTGTCATTCAGGGATTGAAGGATTATTTTTATATTTTATATTTTTAATTAAAAACTAGGCCCAGGGCTAATAAACATAATCATAATAGTAATTGTGGGCGACGGTGGTGCCACGTGCGCGACGACCAACAGGTGGAGGTTGGGGTAATTAATTCAGAAAGATACGGACTAGCATTGTGTGTAGACGCAGTTTTCAATTGTAAACCATGTATTAATTTTTTATTTTGGAAAACGAGAAAATAATTATTGAAGTTCACCGGGTGAATTAACTGATATATTTATTTCAATATATATTATTTTGAGTCATTGGAGAAATTTTGAGTAAGTACTTTGAATTTCTTTCACGGCATATTTTCTCACGTGATAACCTCCCCCGGTAGTTGTTGATCGCCGCGGCGAGGGAAATTAATTTATTAATAATTGATACTGGATGATATATGATTTGCATTATTTATAATTATCGTTAATTATTATTTTTATTTATGATTGGTGGATATATTCTGATACTTTTGCGCATATATGGGTATATTTGAGTTGAGTGCAGCGTGGTGAAGCGTTGCCGGTATACCTATATATACACCTATAGTATATATAGCTATAGAGAGCATACAGTACTTGAGTAAATTCCTCAAGTACTGACATCATCGCCTGGGTGAGAAAAATTCTCACTCGGAATATTTGTAAGAAAAATATCAAGCATTATTATATGTATTTATTATAATTTATATTTATTATTATTTAAAACAATTGAGTAACTTTATATTTTTTTTCATTTTGATTTATTTCTTTATGTGTACCCCAGCGGTCAAAATTTATTAATGAGATGTTTATACTAAAATTATAATTTAACTTTATATTTTAAAAATTTATAAATTTGTTTAATACCGAGGAATTTATCATTCTGAGTGTGAGTGAGGAAAAATCCCGTATCTTTCTCTCTCTCAAACGTGTTGAGAGATAAAATAAAATAAAGTCAAAATATTGTAATTATTTATTAATTAGATACATTCATATGAGATAATTTGTTTCTTTTATTTAATATGAAAATTGAGAATATTTAGTAATTATATTATATTTTTTTTTGACAATTACCAGGTATCATTGTTGTTATTAATTTAACTGAATTAAATATTGTGTAAAATATTATTAAATTTTATATTGTTTATATAAATTAAAACTCGGAAACCAACAGCTGTCGGGGAAAATTTAATATTTATATTCCCTGGATCTTTTCCTACTGCTTAATTTCATCTTTCTGATATTATTTATTATTTGTATGTAATTATTTATTATATATTTACTATTTTTCTTTTTCATTATTTATTTTATTTCTTTCGAGTGTTATCCGCTTCGTTACAAGTCGCTTGCTCGGATCTTCCCTCGTAAATTCCCCCTGAATTAATTTTGTCCGTTTTAAGTAAACGGTCTGGCGCCTGCGTGCACTAACCCAGCCTGAAGAGCTGGTCCAGGCACGATAAGTATTTATTATTTATAATTTAATAATTGTTTAAATATTTTTATTTTATTTTAATTCGATCTCGATATTTATTGTCATTCAATATCGTTTATTATTATTTATTATTATTTGATATTACACGTGGGCGACCTCATACGCTATATTGAGAGGTTTCGCGTCTCCGTCGCGAAAATTCAGTAGGTATACGTTATAAATGATGGGATAAAAAAAAGTCCTCAAGCGAGGCGCCACTAGTAATCACTGTACAGAACCCGGGGAATCACTAATGAATTAGTGAATCTAATTCAAAATCACTAGTTTTGTAGTGAATTCCAAAGTCACTATTTCAATTAGTGAAATTTTCATTTATTTAGTTTTAGAGAGTACGAGAACGATTTGCACTAAGGTCACTCAGCTGACTTTCGCCACTTCGTAATAATTCAGGCATTTTAACTATGAATCCTATATCCTCCAGATATGATACTATATCACGAAATCCTCCGTCTACTACGAAAACATCTCCACTTTTACATTTTGATATAACCTCAGGCATATTATTTAAAATAGTTTTTAATACACTCGCATCATTTTGATTCGCTGGGAAAGGGCCAATAACATCAATGATTAGACCATTTGCAGCAACACAAATCATTTGTTTAACTAGAGGTCGTTGCTTGTGTGCACTATAACTTTTGCGTTGGAATGTATTATTTCTACTTTTATTAATATAGACATAGGTACAGTCCCAGATTGTTATAAGCGATTGAGAACTGTTTTCATCTAATAACAAGTTTCAAGACAAAACTGTTTGCTGTTCAGCTATTTTTTCCCTATTCATGTTTCCAAACCCTAAACGCGTAGAAGTAAAGTCTTTTTAAATAGCAACTCTAGCTTTATTAATGAGGTCTTGCGCTATGTGTCGTGATCCATTCACAAATGTATTTGCAAGTTGGTCATCTGTATGACCGGTTCTTAGTTTACTTAAATATATTAAAACAGATGTCTCTGTGTGACGTTTTTCTGTTTTTCTGAGAGTAAGCAACTATGCTAATAAATATTCGAATTGATCTTTTTTTAAACCAGTATGGTGCTTTACAACCATATCATCAAGATCTTGAAAAAAATCAAAGTTAATAACGTGTTTTCTGTCTGCAGTAATCATCCCCCTCAATAGATCTACCATATCAGTTATCTGAGGCGCTGCAAAAGTGTTTTTTGATTCTTGAAGAATTTCTGTCCAGTAAAAGTTATGGTGATTTGAACAGGCTCTGGCATCTTGAGGAATTTAAAATCGAAAATCATTCAATACTTGCGCTCTTATCTGTTGTGATACCCGGAACCGTCCTGAGTGACAACCAAAAATGCATTTAGATTGTGTATTGGATGCTCTTGCCATATCAAGTCTGATACGATCTTTTGTTTCTTCAGAACTTTCTTGGACAGGTGATATTTCAATATTATCGTTATTTTTGGACTGTCTACTTCGAATAAATTTCTGCTAACATTTCTGACATACGCAATCACTTGGATTTATAGAACGACTGCTACTAGATGGAAGGTCTTGAAAATATTCATAGGTTTCTTGATTTCCCTCAAAACCAGAAAAAGAATATATCCGCAAACGTTTCCTATTTCTCATAAGATTTACTCCACAAGAACAACAAGTAAAGTTTTCGCTAAGGTCAGTATTTTTGTCGGGGTGTCCCCGCACCAGGAGCTGGATACTTCCTCCAGGTGCATCCGCCGCTTGCATCTCTTCCCCTCCAGGGTGGACTCTAGAAGCATCACAACGCATCGAATTTGTTAATCTTCTTGCCATGATGGCGTGGCTCGCGTCCAGGGACTTGGCCGGTCAAAATCATAGTTTTGACCATTACCACCGTCATCACGGGGAGGTGCCCTGGACGCAAGAAGACTGAAGTTGCCTTAATGATGGGTATCACGAACAAAATTCAGTTGATGGAACAGAATTTTCGGTGCCTTAGAATTATACAATTCGACCCCCATCTAGGGCTTCACGCATTTAACGCAAGGATGTAAAAACACCAAGTTAATACTGTACTTATTTAGTACTATATATCAACATACAATTCGACTCTGCACGCCCATGGCCGAAAACCACCTAGAAGCGGGACACGGTTCTTCATTTAAGTTCAGGAAAAAAAAATTTTTCTGCAGCAAATTTTTTTTCATGTGGTCCATTATGCCCGAGATATCGCAAATCAGTCTAAAATATCTTTAAAACATCAGAGGTATCATGATTTGACCGAAAATAAAAAAAAAATTTTACCAAATTTTTGAAGGGGGCTGCTGTGCCCCAACCCAGGGGGCCTTAGCACCTTGGTCTACCATACCTATCAAGAGTAATCGTGTTTACGAAGTTTCATACGTAACAATCGACAGCACTGGTTTATTGAGTTGAAATGATTTACCCGTGAAAAATGAATCATACATGACCATGTATGTTCGTAATTTATTAAACATGTATGGCTATATATGGCCGTTTCTAGTTCATGAATAGGCATGTATGGACATACATAGATACGTATGACTATTCGGGTGTGTCAAAAAAAAAAAGATTTTTTTTTTTTCAGGTCTCATAGCCTCAAAAGTTTCTTTGGGACCTAAAAAAAATCCTCCTAAAAAATCAGCTCGATATCTCAAAAATTTTGGTGGCGGTTTACAAGTTCATTTTCCCTTTTAAAATACATGTAAAATTTTTTTTTTCAGTTTTTTCAGGAAAAATCAAAGAAAAAAATTTTTTTCCGGACAGTAGTGAATACAGTCTAGATAGCATACAGTACTGACTGAAATTTGTCTTTTACAGAAAAAACTCAGCACTATCCCAGAGAATTGCCATTACTATATTGTTTTTTCCGTGTATGATATACATTTCTTAAAATAGAAATCTGTTAAACTATATTAAATATAATTTCAACCATATATTGACCCATGAAAATGAAATATATATGGCCATGCATGACCGTATATAGTTCATACATGGGCATGTATGCATGCCATGGCCATACATAGACATACAGATTTTTTATATAAAAAATTTGAACTGACTATTACAATTAGTTATAATTAGGACGTTGTAGTGTAAAAAAAAATAGGAAATTCTTTTGATATCACTAACAACATATTGATGATAATATTTTGCTTTTTCGAAAGTGATTATATTCTTTCAATCTTACTTAGCAGAACTAAACTTCGTTGTAACTGTCGGTTGCATAGCCTAATCGTCAAAGCGTCGGTCTCTCGTACGAAAGGTCCCGGGTTCGAATCCTACTGAAGCGGGGTGTGGTCATTAGTAAGTCTGAATTGAAAATTTCCAATTCGATTAGGATCCCATTATTTACATATCTGATAACCTCTGCGTCGCCAAAATAATTAAAAGAAAAAAAAAATTTTTTTTCAATCCAGTTAAAATTTCATTACATAGTCATATCAAGTTATATATGGCCGCATCAAGCTGTGTATGGTCATACATGACCATACCTGGCCAATTTTCATACATGGACATGTATGGAGCATTCATACATGGCTATGTATGATTCATTTTTCACGGGTATATATTTCAAACTAATAAAATAACAAATCGACTCAATATTAGGTTAAAATCGGTTTCTTATAAATTCTTTATTTGCCAGTATACAATTTGACCTATTTTGGTGTACTTACAAGAGTGTAGAAATATTTTTGTGTGAGTACAATAGCTGAAAAATAAAACTGGTAATGAAGCTTTCGCGCTGAAGGTACCCGGGAAAAAATGTTTTTATAAAATTTTATTAAGTTATATAAAATTTTGTTGAATTTTATAAGATTTTAAAAGATTTCACAGCAAAATTTAATAGAAATTCATACAATTTTATAAAATTTTACAGAATTTTATAAAGTAAGATCTTAGTAAGGGACGTAATAATTAAATGAAATTTTATATAATTGTATGAAATTTTATAAAAATTTATAAAGTTTTATACAATTTCAAAAAATTATATAAAATTTCATACAATCTTATACAATTTTATAAAGTAAGTCTGTGAAAGGAAAGTAATAATTAGATGAAATTTTATATAATTGAATGAAATTTTATAAAATTTTATAAAATTTTTTACGATTTCATAAAATTCTATAAAATTTTATACAATTTTATAAAGTGAGATTTTAGAAGGAAAGTAATAAGTAAATGAAATTTGATAAAATTGTATAAAATTTGATAACATTTCATAAAACTTTAGAGAATTTGATGTCATTATTGCATGTAGTGTGAGGTAGCATTTTGTAAAATTCGATAAAGTTTCACACAATTTTGTAAAACTTCAAAAAGTTTATAACAGTATAAAAATTGTCATGTGACAACTGTATGCATACAGTTTTATCTGATTCTGCTATAAAATTAATTAAAATGTTATAGAAACATTGTCCCCGGGATCTTATTAAATTTTAAGAAATGTTTTGATCTGATCACATATGATTGATTCATATCATACATGAGTTTATACTCCTATATAGTTATGTCTGTACATCATTAGACCTGATCACGCTCAATTGATATGAAACCTATATATATATATGGGGTGTTCCACGCCAAATCGGACACCATTTAGCTTTTGCACCTTGGATTTTTTTGAAACTTTTTTATCTTTTAATATAGGTTGAAAGAGGCCCTCATGATTTTTTCAAATTTTTTCCTCCAACCGTTTTCAAGATATCAAAGTTTCAAAAATATAGAGATTTTTCCTTCAAATGTCTACAACTTCGCAAAAAGTGGTTTAAATAAAATTTTTATTGAGACAAAATAAGCTTGTTTTTAGACATGTTTTCAGTAAGAAATAAAAAAAATGTTTTTTGAACCACGCTACTATTGAAATTTTAAATTTTAAGTATAAATTGTCGATTTACAAAAAACACGTACTGATCGATTTTCCTCATAATTTCTCACAGCAAACTGTCACCTTTTCTACCAATTTTTCAGCGATGCTCATAATGGGATAACGATGGGATCTATTTTTTTTCGATTTTTTAAATTTCACATTCCGGTTTTTTTTAAAAAAAATTTGTAAAAAAAATATCATGCTCAGGATTTACTATCAATAATTATCTGGCACACAATTATCATCAAAATTTTCAAATTTTATTTCCACAGAAAAATTATTATTAATTCACCTCTATTTCCTTACACGTTTAATAATTTTTCTGTGGAAATAAAATTTGAAAATTTTGATGATAATTGTGTGTCAGATCATTATTAATAGTAAATCCTGAGCATGATATTTTTTTACACATTTTTCTTTAAAAAAAACTGGAATGTTAAATTTAAAAAATCGAAAAAAAATAGATCCCATCGTTATCCCATTATGAGCATCGCTGAAAAAGTTGTAGAAAAGGTGACAGTTTGCTGTGAAAAATTATGAGGAAAATCGATCAGTACGGGTTTTTTGTAAATTGACAATTTATACTTAAAATTAAAAATTATAACAGGGCTATTCTGTTACTCTGGTCGTCCTTAAATTACCTTTTTAAGGGCGCCACTGGAAGTGATAACGGCCTCCCAGAACCGGATCTTAAATCTTCAGGCTCGGTGTAATTTTATTTAATTGTAAGAGAAGGATGAGGAAGGATAACTTATAAATAATTTTCTATTTCAATTCACAAGTTAAACCTTTTATTTTCTCATAACCTAATTTGACCTTTATAATAAACCTTATATTTTATACCTTTTATAACCCTTATAACTTCTTACATAAACCTTATTACATTAAACCTTATAACCTTTTGACCTTAATTTACCTTATAACATTTTAATTATTTACCCGCAATAAATTTATCTAATAATCAGCCAACTACCTTTGGCGTTTCCACACACTCCCACTCTGGTTAAAAATCGCTTTACCTTCGCGACACTTAATTACTAAATTAGCCAACTACCTTTGGCATTTCCACGCACTCACACACACAATGATTAAAAATCGCTTAACCTTCGCGATACTTAATTACTAATATTTTTCCTTAATTTCTTATTTATTTCACTCACTCGGTCCCCTGGACTTATTTTACACACACTTCTTAAATTAATTTTCCGCAATTAATAATTTAATTAATTTAGAAAATTATATAATTTTTAATTAATTTATTAATTGATTTTCCTTTCCTATTTTATTGAGTATTAATTCCTTTTCAATTTCTTATCACTTATTTTATTTCCATAATAACACGACCTTGACTCATTAATTTAATAACGCGTTACTTCAGATACTTTTATCACCGCGATAATTATTCTTATATTATTTCTGCCTTCTTTTTAATTAATTATAATTTCCTTAATTGATTAATTTTCCTATTTGTTTTTACGACGACTTCGACCACGGACCTCTCTTATTTTCCCGAGATAATTTTAATTGATTTTATTTATTTTATTATTTTATTAAATTTTACTCATAATTAATTATTAATTGACTAGCAGCTATGACTAGATTAGACAGTTCCGGTGTGCGCGTCACTCGATCCACCTGGAAACTTCTATCTTACTTTTTGTAGGCAATTTTATTTCCTACAAATTATCATTGATTATTTTTTTTTAAATTCTGCATTGTTTTCTAGTTATTTCCATTTTAATGACAAGCTCTTCCCGTGAAATAATTTTCTGATATGGTCTGATATGAACCGTCCATATCAGGCCTAATAGGAATATTGACCATATCGAACAAAATATGTACAGATCAGATTTGATATGTTCTGATATGGACATATCAGAACATACATAGAGAGATCAACATTGTTATCTCGGGAATAAAATTTATATATAATTTTATAAAATTGTATGTAATTTTCTAAAGTTGAATACACAATAATTGTCATGAAAAGAAAAAAAAAACTAGCTGACCCATGGGCTCGATCCCATGGGTTTTTTAGTTTCAAAGTCTGGTCTATTGACCACTGTACCGAATCACAAACTTGAAATGTGAAGTTGATTATTTATTTGACTAAAATTGAACTAAAGAAAGTTAAAAACATCAAATAAATGATTAATTTTGTTAGGTGTATTATGTTCAATTATGATATAGTTTATAGAGTAACGAGACTATTAGCGGTATATCCACTACTAATGGGAGAACTACTTCTTTTGGTAAATTAAAAAAAACATGAGAAGCAAAATTTTTTTAAACTTAAATTAAAATTTTTCAATATAATATCTCAGTTTTTTATATCTAAATTTATTATTAAAACTGTGAAATTACCTTTGCTGTTTCAAAATTAGTCTCCTTAGCTTATTGAAACAAATTTTTAATAAAGTTTGTATACTTTATAACATTTATAAATGCGGTGAATTAAAAAATTTGATAGACTTTATTAGATTTTATGAATCAATATAAAATCGGTTTTTCCGAACAATCTTACGTTATTTGGTCGTATCCAAATTATTTTACAAAATAAACATGTGCGGAAAACACGCAAAAAACTAGTATATGAGCCCATATCAGGGCATATCAACCTATATCAAACCTGATCTAGAATTTTTTTCTTAAGCATATCAAAATATATATATACCATTATCAGGTTATATCAGGTTTTATCATGACATATAAAAATATTATACATACCCTCGCAGATTTGAATCACGGTGGAAACACCGTGGAAGTGTGAACATCGTGGATCCACCATGGTTACACGGTGGGTTTGTTCCATTTTACCACCATGTATGTACAGTGTATCCACTGTGACTACGCTGTGTATCTACCGTGATTCCACAGTGACTTTGTGCAATTTCACCACCGTAGTTCCACGGTGTATCCACTGCCTAATTACAGTGGAAACACCGTGTACACACGGAGGTAAAGCCACCGTGGAGTCATGGTGGATACACCGCGTAATCACAGTGGTAAATATGGATATACTTACGATGTTTTAAGTAGCCTCTCCAAAAATCATCTCGATAAAAAATGTTCAAGAGGTCGCTCACGAATTTTGAAAATATCCAAAATGATAGATATTCGAATTTTATTTCAAATTTTTTTCTTTCTCGTGGCAGCAATAGTTTATATTTGTGAAATCATGACTACGCTGAAAATTTGAGCGAAAAATTTAAATATTTAAACCTCGCTCAAGAATTTTTAATGTTTCCGACTGCTGTTTTTTGGACGTTTTCGAGCGACCCTTGAATATCAAAAATGAAGCTTCTCGATTTTTTTACCATCAATTTGCATGACAATAAATAAAAATTTAACCCGAGAAATAGGAATACTAAGTTATTTACATACGTTTTTATTTTTTAATTCACTTTGTAGGTTTTTTCGCTTATTCGAAACTTGCCAAATTTAATTGTTTAAGACTGTCCTGTATATTTTTAGTTATGCAAAAGTTATATTTTACTGAAATGAGAATAATTGAGTTATAAAAAAATACAACAACTAATTCAACCTACTAGTTACATATTATCAGTTAATATTCGAAATTCTTGAGCGCCGTTTAAATATTTAATTTAGGGCTGAAATTTTCAGCGTAGTCATGATTTTACAAATATAAATTATTGCTGCCACGAGAAAGAAAAAATTTGGAAATCAAAAATTCGAGTTTCAATCATTTTTTATATTTCCCAAATTCGTGAGCGACATCTTGAACATTTTTTATCGAGCTGATTTTTAGAGAGACTTCTTGAAACAACGTAAGCCAATAAATTTTCATGCGAGCCTAATGCGCCACCCTAATATATATGGGTCATTCTACCAAATAAAGTAATTTTTACGGGGCGGCCCTCATCGATTTAGTTTAAACTTTGTGAAACTGTTCTGTATATTAAAAAAAAATTTTTTTTTTGAAAATTTAAGCTCTTAATAAGCAACTGTTTCAGAGTTATGATTTATTTATTTTTTTTTTTAATTTTTGTTTTCAACTTTTCCATTAATTTTTTTTAAAGAAAAATTTTGTTTTAAAAAATAAGCACATGGATATTTTTATTGAAAATCTGAGAATTGTTCCTACAAAAAGAATTATGTGCTTATTTTTCATTTTAAGTTACAGAAGACACTTTAAAATTCGTTTAAAGTAGGAAAATCGACTTTTATGACTGTGCGGCGCTTGATACATCTTATTTGATATTTTTTTCTGAAAGCTGATACTTTTTCCCACAAACCACGTAATTTTCACAATGTGTATATTTATTGTTTGAACAAAATTAAATAAAATATAAGCTCTCTATGATTAAAAAACTTTAATTCTTAAATTTATTGAAGATCTTGATACATTTTTAACACAAATATATCCTAGGCTATCAACAATAGGTGAGAAAGGGTGCACTGCTTGTGTTTCTTTCATCGTGTTTGACTCTAAATATCGTACGTCTAAAACATTTACTTTCAATAAAAAGTCCTTATTCCCTGATTAAAAGAAACGATTTGTAATGTTAAATGCCCATAAAAAGGGTGATTTAAAAGTATTCAAAGTATTCAAAAGCATTAAAAAGTATTAAAAATTTTTTTTTTTCCAATCGTTTTAAATCGTTTTTTTTTTTTTTTAATAAGGGTTGGTTACACTGTAAACAAAGATCCCTAACATCAAACTAGATTCGTTTGGCTCAAGTACTCCGTGCGTTTGGATACAGCCAAGCGCGTCAAGCGATTGAGTCTACCGCCGTCTACGTTTGACAGTATACTTTGCTCCAACTGAGAGTTTCTTGAGGGAAGGTACCGAATCGTTTGAGCTAACTCTACGGTATTTGATATAACTCAATAACTTTTTTCAGTTAAAAAAAATAGAAATTGAGAAGGTGGTACTAGCACCTTCAAATGTCAACATATGATGAAAACCCGATTTTTGAAAATCGGGGTGAAACCAATAACTTCCCGAATTTTTTGAAAATCGTCGATTTTCTTAGCGGGAAGTTAAAAAAATTTCATTTTTGCGGACAAAAATTTGTCAGCTATCAATTTAAATTAAATCTTCATTACTCAAGGAAAAGTTCACAGGTTTCGCAATTAATTCAAAAATGTGAATCATTAAAAATAAATAAATTTAATCAATTTTAAATTTTATGTCCATTGAACAATCGTTAGTTAAATTATTCAAATCGTTTTTTTATATTTTATTATAAATGACTGCTATGAAATATGGCTGATAAGGAATTCATGTGTATTCTTAAATACATTCACGAATTTTTCATATCTGCAAGTGACCAGTAGACGAGCGGGGTAGACTACAATCCATCAGTAACAAAAGTTGAGCAGCATTGAGGTGGAACATTGATTGGATGGGTGACCCATCCCGGAAAAAAAATGATTTTATAAAATTTTATGAATTTTTATAAAACTTTATAAAATTTTAATACACTTATCCAAAAAATAAAAGGAACAAAAATATTTTATAAATGTTTCTGTGATTTTTGGAAGGCTGTATTTTCGTGAAAAATCATCGCATCGAAAAAATAAAAAAAGCAAATTGAAGCTTGGAATCTCTAGTCTAAAGATCTTTCAACCAAATAATTTTCTAAGCCACGGTTTTTGCGGAATCATAAGAAATAGGTCAAAATTTTTCTAAATATTTTAGTTTTTTAGGTGTCCGGGGCTGGAAAAATTTTTTTCGAAAAAACCAATTCATGACTTGTTTAGAAAATTTATTTAGCTACAATTTGCATTTTTTCGCTTTTCTATATGACAATTCGCTGCTGAGATATCAGCATTCAAATGAAGAAGGATCCTTTTGTCTATGATTATTGATATCTCAGCAACTAATGGTCGCACAGTAATTTAACGGGCAGTTTTAGAAACGAATAAATTTTCTACAAGTTCCATTTTTGATTTAAAAAAAAAATTTTTTTTCATCCTTTATATCAATTTAAATAACCCACAAAAAATGGTCATTTTCTGGTGTTTTAGTCAACTCCTCGTTACTTTGCAAATATTGATGAAAAAGTTAATATTGCCAGGTGATTTTACAGCTTAATGTACCCTCAAAAATTCTGTAAATTTTCAGGTTGATCCACTGAACCGTTAGTCCGGGCCGAGTGCTCAAAGTTTTACAAAACAATTAAAGGAACAAGTTTTGTTCCTTAATTTGTGTAATCATTACCAAAATGAAAAAATTAATTTTTTTCGGATTTTCTTTCATTTTTACGTTAGTTATTCAGTAATCGTGAGAAAACGAAAAAAAAAAATCTGGGCGTCGGTTGACCCTGCGGGCCAGCCCCAAAACTTCCCGCTGTTTTCAACCTCAAAGAGCTTGAAAACATTAGTGTAGATATATTTTCGAGCTCGAAAATGCTATCACATGCCATTGTTTTTTTACGATCTTTTCAATCTCTGACAAGTTACCTGTTATGCTGAAGTTTGAGAATTTAATAATCGAAAATCATTAATGAAGCGGTTTTTAAAATTTAATTCTTGATTATGTTCAATAAAATAAGTGTATTGAGACAGAAATCAATATCAGGAATCAAAATCAAGATTTAAATGAGTTTTGACTCATGTAAGAAACAACAAAATATGAAATATCCAAGAAAAATATTAAAAACTACGTTTTATCGATTTTATTGTTGATAATATGATTTAAACTAATAACCAAGTTCGATGACACTATATGATCGAAAGAAACCATAAGAAGGATGAATTGGTATAATTTCAGACACATTTTGGTAGGTTATATTATGATTTATCCGGAAAAAATAACATAAAATGTTGATTTTTTAACTTTTCCACGCAGATATCTTTCAAACTAATTAATCGATTTTGACGTTTGAGGTGGCAATCAGCGCGTTTTATTGAATTCTTGAGCTGATAAAAATTTGAAATCGATCGCGTCAGTCGTTTCGAAAAAATTGAGAAAGAACCATTTTTCACCATTTCTTTCTTCAACGATATCTCGCGAACGAATGAATGGATTTTGATGGTTGAGGCGTTAATTGACGTATTTTATTGAGTTCTAGAACTGATCCGATTTTGGAATTGTTTGGTTAAGTTATTTCAAAGATATTTGCAAATAACTGTTTTTTACCATTTCTTTCTCCCGCGATATCTCTCGAAGAAACCAACCGATTGAGATGGCTAAGGTGGCAATCGACGCGTTTTATTGAGTTCTAGAGCTGATTAGATTTTGGAGTCCATCGTATAAGTCGTTTTTGAGAAATCAATAAAAAACTAAAAAAAAAATTTTTTTTTTTTTTTGTAATTCACTAATATTTTCGAGTCTATTTGATCAAATAATCTGAAATTTTCAGGAAAGTTGAAGGCCAACAAGCTCTTTCGATTGCCACCTCAACCATCCAAATCGATTCATTAGTTCAAAAGTTACAAAGAGTTTACACACACACACACACACACACACACACACACACACACACACACACACACACACACACACACACACACACATACACACACTCGGACATCATTCTGAAAATAGTCAGAATAGCTTCCTAGGACCTCAAAACGTCGACATCTGATGAAAACTCGATTTTCGAAAATCGGGGTGAAAACAATAACTTCCCGAAATTTTTGAACATCGTCGATTTTCTTAGCGGGAAGTTAAAAAAATTCCGAAAAACGAAAAAAAAAAAAAATCCCGAGTGAAACATAAAAATAAAAAAAGTAAAAAAATTCTTGTTTCATCTCGTTTTTTGGAAAAAAAAAAATTTTTTTCTCCTTACCTCACATTTACTGAATAACTAACGCAAAAATAAAAGAAAATCCGAAAAAAATTAATTTTTTCATTTTGGTAATGATTACACAAATTAAGAAACAAAACTTGTTCTTTTAATTGTATTGTAAAACTTTGAGCACTCGACCCGGACAAACGGTTCAATGGATCAATCTGAAAATTTACAGGGGTTTTTGGGGGTATATTAAGCTGTAAAATCACCTGGCAACATTAACCTTGTCATCAATATTTGCAAAGTAACGAGGAGTTGACTAAAACAACAGAAAATGACCATTTTTTGTGGGTTTTTTCAAATTGATATTAAGGATGAAACATTTTTTTTCTTTAAATAGAAAATGGAGCTTGTAGAGAATTCATTTAAGTTTTTCAAACTGCCCTTTAAATTACTGTGCGACCATTAGATGCTGAGATATCAATAATCAAAGACAAAAGGATTCTTTTTCATTTGAAGACTGACATGTCAGCAGCAAATTGTCGTATAGAAAAACAAAAAAAAAGCAAATTGTAGCTGTATAAATTTCCTAAACTAGTCATAAATTGGTTTTTTCGGAAAAAATTTTCCCAGCCTCGTAAACCTAAAAAAACAAAACTAAAATTTAGAAAAATTTTTCTTGACCTATTTCTTATGATTCCGCAAAAACCGTGGCTTAGAAAATTATTTGGCTGAAAGATCTTTAGACTAGAGATTTCAAGCTTCAATTTGCTTTTTTTATTTTTTTGATACGATCATTTTTCACAAAAATACAGCCTTTCAAAAATCACAAAAAAATTTATAAAATTTCTTTGTTTCTTTAATTTTTTGGATAAGTGTCTTAAAATTTTGTACAATTTTATAACAACATTTTTTCTAGGGTATGAAATTATATATTACAAATTGATTATGTCAAATTTACCCATCGTAAGTGAAAGTAAAAGAAACGACACTATTGCTAGGACGTAGCGTGAGCAGAATGGCGAATTGTTGGACCGTAGCAAACCGTGAAAGGACGTGAATACGGCAGACAATTGTGAACATCGCTGTCTGATGGAACTATAGGTTGATGGAGATACAGCTTCAGTGAGGGAATGAGTGAGAGAACCGGGTAATCTGTGATTCAAAGAAAACGATTCATCTTGCAAGTTGTCAGGATTCAATCCTCGACATTTGTTTGTGAAATCAGTCCCAGAGGACTCATTCACTCTCATTCTCTTGTCTCGTTCATCCAAATATACCAATTATCTACTGAAATATCTATTTATAATTTTATGATTTTTTTTCTCAACTGGACTCTAAATATAATAATTAATAATATTATTTAAATATATATTTTTCAAATATAAGGTCTCTTTGGTTGATAGAAATTACATTAAAAAGAATAAGGAATCTTGAGAGAAAAAAAGGACAGGTTTAATAAGGTGATATATATTTATTTTGTGGGAGGGGCGGACTTTATAGGCAAAAGAGGGTGAGGAAATAAGAGTCGGTCGTACAGAAGACGTAAACCAAGTAGCTTAGCATTTGGGGAGAAAAAAAAGGAATACATATATACGAATACGATGGGAAGATATCCCATGTGGTAGATCCGTGAGAGATCCCATAAAGTGACCCCTGCAGTCGGTCGAGCGTCTCTCCCTTCAGCAACTTCAATTGACAGTATCGTATGCGTGTATCGTATTCTCTGTCTCATTCTATATTTTACCCCCTATAATGCGCGAGCTTTTGGCATTTTCCACACAAAAAATTATTGCTCTCCTTATACATTCGCCCATCGAATCAGGGCACGTTGAAGACGTCGGATCTCTGGATTTGGGAGATAAGGAAAAACAGGCCAAAACCGAACTCCGACCGAAATCGACTACATAAGAGAAAAATTAAAATTTATCGCTAAAAAAGAAAAAAAATGATTTTTTTTTTATTATTATTTAACACAAACTAACAAAATGTATTAATACATTTTTTTTTGTTACAAAGTTGAAAAATTTGTGTTAAATTGAACACAAATCACATGCCTCAAACGGTCCACGCAAGTTTTTGTGTTAATTTAACACATTATACTTGTGTCAAACAATAACACAGGTTTAGTGTTGAATAGATTAACACAAAAATCTTGCGAATTTAACAATTTTTTTTGTGTAAGCTCTACAAACTTATTGTGTTAAATTTAACTTAAAAAGGATGTTCAATCTACATTTTTTTAACGTATCTTTAACAAGCTACCAGGTGTCAAATGATAACACAAGTATTTGGTTAAAAAATCAACACAATTAATTAATTATTTTGACTTAAACTAAATGTTTATTTAACACACGTCTGGTATCAAATTTAACTCAATAAATATGTTAAAGTTACATTTTATTAGTGTTGGAGAATGAAAAGTTGACTTACATATTTAAAATATTGATTTAACATACATTGTTTCTTAAGTATTATCATAGAAAATCTGTAAATTGTACTTCCTGAAAATAATAATAATAGTGGTCGTGATGATAAAAATAACGATAAACAATATTTTGAGAAAATGTAGTAATTAGTTATTCAGAACAGAAATCTAAATTATGAAATTAAATAAAATAATCTAATTACATAATATATATACCTGTGCATACAAAGAGTATGTATTAATACGTTTTGAACTAAAGTCATGATATTTGCTATACATCTGGATAATTGGGTCCACACTATTCCATAGATATACTAAAATTTAACTTGAATATACAACAGATTATATACTCTCATACTGCAAACATCCTATTTTTGAAAAAACTTAAATTATTTCAATAATGATTTTTTTTTGTCATTTTTCACAAAATATTATATATACAATATATATAATTCCTCTATTTTTTTTACCACCGGCATTAGCGTTACCCAAAGTGTACCACATGGAGGTTACTCGGTCGGATTTTATGCATTTTACACACATGCCGCCGATAAAAAAAAATTAAGGAATTTTTTTTAACGATGATAAATCATTGCGGATACTACGAAAAAAAAAATTTTTTTTTAATTTTTTTTAAAAAATTTTTTTTCGATAATCAATCTTTTTGATCAAAGAAATCAAGATTATTTTAGTGAAAAAACATTTTGGAATCGAAAAAATGAACAAAAACCGAGAAATTATCACTTATGGTGATTTTTGGCGAAATCGATAAATTTAAAGCTTCAAGACACTAAGAAAGAAAAATCGCAGCGCTTTGAAATTTTCAGGGTTTTTTCAGGATACTTCAAAATTGAAAAAAAATGACGATATTCTTCATTCATTCATTATATCCAAAGTTATAGCAAGATTTCCGAATATCCTTAAATATGCGAATTTTGACCTGTTTTTTAATAAACATTATCGCTTAAAAAAAAAATTTTTCTATCAAAAGCCACTAACTTTGCCTTATAAGGTAAATGTCCCAATACCGGAACGACGAAGGGTATATGACTGATTTTTATCGTTTTAAAAATATTCAAATAAATTATAAACCAAAATAATTTATTACATCATACAGAATAGACATTTACCAATTTAAAAATAATCAAATAAGTTCAATTTTCTTAAATTTAATATAAAAAAAAAATTTTTTTCTATGACACCCAAAAGACCCAATAAGATAAATAATTAAAAAAATAATATTTACAAAAAAAGCACTATTAATTTCAAAATTTTTTGAATTTGCATTTTGTAAAATTTTATATTATTAATTATTTACTCGATTTATTTATAATTTTAAATTTGTCTGATGCCTGCTATATCACACCCATAATGTAAAATGTATTAAAAATTAAAAAATGATTGAATATTCAATGAAAATAAATATTTTGAACTAAAGAATAGAAACAAAATAAATCATTCGAGGTTATACTAGAAAAATAATTAAAAAAAAAAAAAAACGAAAATCAAAAATTTATTTTTTATGATTTAAATTAGAGTTTATCTATATTTAATCTATTTTTTATAACAATCATACATACTGCATTAAATATTAGGGCTCCAGTAATAATTAATATTGTACTTGATTTAGCCAGCTAATAAAACTCACTGTTAATGTCTATCGATAACATTAATATGATTGGCTGTTCCGGTACTGGGCACGGGTCCATTTTGGTGTACCAATAGACGAACAGTAAAATTAATATAATAATACTATTTTTTTCATATTTTTAATATGTTTTCTTGAATTTTATGTCATTCAAGTTGCATATACAAAAAAAAAAAATTATTGAAAAGTAATTCTATGCATTTTCTATAAGTTTAAGACCATTGACTGATGTCTTAGCAAAACCATTAAGAGACATGGAAAAGTCATGAATCCGATACTATTGCTCTAATTAACATTTTTTTTTTTTCATATTTCAAATATTTTCTAAAATTTATTTTATATCTTATTTTTTAACTGAAAGATTAAGATTTCAAATAAAGAAAGTTTTATTTAGTTTCATCGCGTACGAGTTAAAATATAATATAACGATTATCAAATCGTTCCGGTATTGGGTCTTGTTCCGGTATTGGGACATTTACCTTATAAAATATTTTTAGTTTTCAAAACCCTACTTCCATTCTCTGTACGACCAATACGTCCTGAGTTATTGATTATCAAAGCCAAAATGGACTTTTTTGCTTTGATCAATGATAACTCAGCGCCAAATCGTCGTAGAGACTTTTTGAGGCCGCTAAATTAAAGGATATAAAATTTTCTAGAAGTGTCATAACGTCAGAATATTCAAAAAAATTTATTGATGCCTATAGACTTGTTGAAAGATGAGCAAAAATTTTGAAAATTTTTTTTTGTCGGTTTTCTTAAGATTACTCCAAAACCGTGCATGATAAAAAAAATTGAGGTCCAGATCTGAAAACTAGAAACTTGAGGCTACAATTCGCTTTTGTTTTTCTACGACCATTTTTCACTGAGTTACAGCATGTTGAAAATCACCCAAAAATTTCGAATTTTTTTTCTATCCCTTAATTTTTGGGACCAGCGTAATATAAGGGAAGAGACCCAGTAGCTGGTCAGGAAACAAGTGCCTGATCACTAATGTATTTGTATTTTTTTGTATGTCTATATTTATTATATTTTACTGAATATAGATATACAAATACGTAGAGTGATCGGGTACTACTTCTCTGACCGGGTACTGAGTCTTTTACCTTAAATAAAAAAAAATCAGACGCAATTATTTACAGAATAGTACCAAAAGATAAACTTTCAAACAATATGGTGATTCTATAAGTTATGTTGGATAATTTATTGATCAAACGAGGCTACTGAAGGTAACCGAAGTTTGATCCTAATTATCCGAGTGTCTTGCACGACAGATTACGAAGGTAGTATATATATATTCTTATGTATCAAACCACAAGTTCAGAGCCTAAAAATATTTGACTTTCGCACGGATATTGGCATATGTGGCGCCACCTCGCTACTAATCCTCAGTTAGTTTAAAGCTAACTTATTTTTCGCTATTTCATTAATCGGGGCGGGGGGGGGGGTATCTCTGGATGACAGTTGAGCGGGAATCTCTCGTGCGAGACACTCGGATGATTAGGATCAAACTTCGGCCGCCTTCAGCGACCTCGTTTGATCGATCAATTATCCTTCGTGTATCGCACTTCGAGATCACAAAGGTAGCTGTTCAAAGCTAAACAGAAAAAAGGAAAAAATTTTTACCTTGTTTCCTTATTTTTTTTTTTTTTTTTTATTAACTGCATTGGATACAAACAGAATGAGACAGAAAACTAAGTTTGATAATAATGTTCACGATTTTTAGGCTATTTATTAGACAAAACTGTTAAAGCAAAATTATTAGATGCAACCTCTATAGGTCGTTTGTAAAAATTCGCAAATGTTTGTGACTTTGGGGACCAACTAGCAATTTTCTTGATTTCCTGCACACTAATACCTCTGTCATGTGCCTTGGACGTTAACGCATGCCTTGTAGAGTATGCGGTAAACTTTTTATCAACCCCAAGTGACATCAGTGCTTTCCTTATCCACATACTTATGGTTTCACTCTTTACTGGACCATGAGGTTTATTAAATGAAATGAATATGGCATCAGTGTTTCTTCTTAATGTTTCCGTCACTTCTGGATATCTGAGTAGCGTCTTAGCGATACAAAGGTCTGGTCTTTCTCTGAAAAAAGGAACTTCCAGTAAAGGCTGAGGCACCCCTAGTTGACTCGTCTTAACCCTAGACTGGTCAACTAACGCGACTTAACGACTTTGGTCAAGTGATGAGAGAATCGCTGCAATGCTTTTGAGAGTGCAACGTTGCCTGATCGCTCTGGCTGTTTTCTATTGGTGTATTATTTCCGGCGGGAATATTGTAAAAAATTCGAACATGAAAAAAAAATTTTCAACTTTATTTTCAGATTTATTTACAGACAGAAATTTGAGATTCTTTTTGACTGAAACTTCAAAGGGATCCCCTGAAGTTTCCTGATTCCATTGCCACCATAACCCGAAGGTCCCGTTGAACTGCTTGAATGTTGAATTCTCCAAGGACGCAATCGTAATATCAAGTTCCTTTTTTTAAGAGTGCTTCACTGACAACCTGCCGGCAACCAGCGTAAGCTTCGATGACAAGGGGTGTTGCTTTAGTCTGCGAGGAGAAACAAGTAAATTAGTGTCTGGGTTGAACCAAGCCCAGTTGCCCACAGTCAATTTTTAGAAGGCAGGACACCAATTTTGTGTGGGCCAGAAAGGAACCACTAAGATCTCTTCGGCCTCGTCATCTCTAATTTTCTTAATTACCCGAGCCACCAAAGAAAAAGGGAGGAAGGCATAGAAAAACCACTCTGTCCAACTAATCGTCAAGGCATCGAATGTATAAGCCTCGGGGTCCCTTTACCATGAACAGCACCGCTGACATTTAGAGTTTATGCGCGACGCGAATAGATCAATTTCCATTGCCCCGAAACGTCGCATGATCTCATCAAAGGCAACATCAGCTAACTCCCACCCAGTATCAGCATTATCAATACGAGATGAATAATCTGCTTCACAGTTGTCTTTTGAAGGTATGTAAGTGGCGTCTGCCCATAGCCTTCGCTCCTCACACCAACTCAAAAATTCACAGGCTAGATCATGCAAACCAGCGAACTGCACACTATCCATCCTATTAATGTAGGCCATGGTGGTTGTGTTATCAACTTTGAGCAAGATTTCGGCCTCCCGTGATTCTGCTGCGAAGCATTTTAGTGCCAAGAGTGCTGCTTTTAACTTTAGGTGATTAATATGGAGACTCCTTTCTGTTTCGCTCCATAGACCGCTAGCACTCTCACCACCACAAAATGCTCCCAAACCTGACAGTGAGGCATCCGAAAAAATTGTCCTTATAAATCTATACTCTCTAATAGATCTATCAGCTACCGGTATCGTCTTCATCCACTATTCCCAATCTCTCTGCAAAAATCTAGGTATTGAAATCAGAGCATCGAATGATCCTTTATTATTATTTAAGACCCGAATCTTAGCCCTCTCGAATAATCTGCAATGCAATAACTCGTATTCTACTGCCGGACAACATGCAACCAATGGCCCAAATAATTGAGCAAAATCACGGATCTCAATTCTTTTCTCCTTTTTAACGTTCTTCATCTGAGCCAATAGTGTAAACTTCTTATTCTCTGGCAACTCGACTTTCATAGAGACTGAATTTAGTAGGAACCCCAAGTATTTGCATTTAGTTTTAGGTATCAAGTACGAATTTCATAATTGATAATAAAGCCCAAACGATTGAGTAAGTCAATCGTCTGTCTAATATTGTCGTCGCATTCCTCAAATGACCTATCAAGACATAAAAAGTCGTCCAAGTACAATACCGATAAAGACCCCGTAACCGTAGATAATTTATTACAGGCTTCAAAATTTTGGTAAAAACAAACGGACTAGTTCATAAATCGGAAGGGTGACATACAAATTCATACAATATGGCCCTGAAAATGAGTCTAAGGTATTTACGGTGTTCTTTAAATATTGGTATTAAAAAATACGCATCTCTCAGATCGACAGTACCCATAAAACAGTCATATTCTAATAAGTTGCACACTGATCGAAGGTCCTCCGGTTTAAAATGCTCAGTCTCTATGAAAGATATAACGGTGGGCCCTGGCTACTTCATGTCCAGTAGCCACGAACCACAGTTACAAAATTTGCCGATTAAATAATTAATTATTAATTATAAATATGAATTTTAATTATTATATTGCTGGTTCTGAACGCGGGAAATAGATCTCAGGGATGGGTCAACTCGCTTTGACCGGACACGCGGCTGAAATTAAGTTATACTAAAGACACTGGTGATGAAAAGAAATTTCTTTGAGACTTAATTCAATTATTATATATAATAAATTTTATTTAACCAAGTCCCAGATATTTACAAAATTCCCCTTTATATAAAATTAAATTCTTTTCAAATTAATTAAGTTGTCCAATAAAGTAAATTTTATTCTACACGTAATTATTTAATGGACACGGGAAAATAAAATCAATAATTATTTATACTGGATCGCGTTGAAGAGAGATAAATAGTAATAAATTTATTATAAATCTTATCTGGATTTTATTGAGTAGGACGTACTGCAGGAATCGGGCGTCGCTGCATGGCGAATCCTAGTGTGACTTCCTTTCCAGTTCCTGGGCTGTTGATGGACTTGGTGCTTGACACTGTGGCAAATCACTTCACGAAAAAAAACTTAACGAATTTTGGTTTTCGTAAACCACTTGTATCAAAATTAATCACTAGGACGAATTTAATAATTTTATGGAATCAATAGATTGACTTCAGCGTGACTATCTAGCCGAACACTTGAACTTGAGTCTCTTTAGCCTGCACTTGAATCGATTGCCTGCACTTGAATGTCGGACTAAATGACTAGATATCGTTAGGCCGACTCAAATAAATTGTTATGAGTCCTGGTGCTAGAGTGAGACCTCGCTAAGCGTCCTCAGTCCACTCTAGCTGATGGCCAGGGCCTAAGTCTCCGAGCAGGTGTTTGCTGGCCCTTTTATATCTTAATTTTGGAGGGGTGGAACTACCCCACTGTCGTCTAAGTTCGAATTCGATCTAGGTGGCCTCTAACATGGCCCCCAAGTGACTAAGGAAGTGTTAATTAATATACAAATTATTCTAATGGATGGCCGTAGAATCAGCTAGACTTTGCGCTTGATCTTCAAATCGTAAAATCAAAACGCACGTTTACAAAGAGTTAAGACCTTTTAAATTTAAGATAAATCTCTATTTTCCATCCGACTTAGGGACTATGAAAAGGGTGACAGAAATTGATCAATGACTGCTTCTGCTGAAATAATGGCGCCTATCGCTAGTAGTCTACCTACTTCTGCCTGAATAAGCTCTAGCTCGAAAGATGTCTAATCTCCTCTGGGTGGAGAGCGACTCTGAACCGGGGGTGAACTGAAAGGTATCTTGTACCCCTTAGTGTATTGAATCATGGATTTATCATCCGTTAATCCCTTCCACGCCTCCAAAAATTGACTTAAGCAACCTCGTATCATGTTTACGTCGTTTCCTATCAGATCTGCGACCGTGGATTTGGATGGCGAAACTGGCCTGGCTTCTGATACGCTGGCTGTTTCGTCTGGTTCCTCGAGGTCAGGGGTTTCCTGTAGGTTAAGGGCTTTAAGTTCGATTGAGACTTGCTTTGATCTCTTTGACTTTTTCTGGTAGCTTATCTCCAAATAAAAACTTATCAGTGGTTCTCTTTTCCAAGGTTGATGCCCACTGTTTCGATAGAGTTGGAAGTATACATGCCTTACGAGCAACCGTTTGAGAACGGTGGATTTTAACCAAAAGCTTAGTCGCATCCCAAACCTTTTCCAGCATACCTATGCGGTCAGAGTCCTTGGACGGAGCAAGTGATTGTACCACCAGTGCCAGAGCTGATAAAACTGACCCAGCCAACTGCTGAGTCCAGCAAAAGTATCTGTCTCGCTTTTGGGTGGACTCTTTGAGGTTTCCGATAACCTCTCCATTCAACACTGGGGCCTCCAATGACAGCTCACCTGCACGTGGATGTTTTTTCAATAAAGTCTTTAACTTCGTTGGTTAGGCCATCTGTGAGGTATTTTTTCCACCGTTTGGCAACACTTGAGCGTAATACCAGCTCTGGATCCTGACTGATAGGCTCTTCTCCAAAGGTACGCAGAGCATCTTTTTCTAAAACCTAAAGAGCTTCAGTCTCGGGCTCTCTATTCTGGGTGCCAGACCCCTCAGTTGTGACAACTGTTACATCCGTTTCAGGATTGACCCACGGTTGAATATTGGTCACATCCTTTAAGATCTCGAATAACTTTGGTTCTTCCGAAGGTGGATCTGTTCTTACTCCGAATCTAATATCCGGATCACCATCTCTTTCATCACCTAACAAAGCAAACAAACACGGAGATATAAAAACTTGGAGCCCGTATGCACGGATCGACATATCTGTTTCTTTTTTTTTTTTAACTTTAAGGTTAGTTAATTTGTAAACATTCTTAATTACCTCCCGAGAAATTAAGATATGTTAATTTCCACTTTATCTACCAGCCAAAGTCAGATAATGAATAATCCTATATTGCCTCTCGGGTCGAATAGATTTCTCTATTATCCGTCCAAAAATGGACGCCATTAAGGAATCAACCTCTCGGATATACTGATTCAATGATATTAATTGACCTCTTGGGTTGAAAAAAGAATTTACTCATAAAAAAAAAATAATTATGAGTCCAATTTACCTTCTATCAGATTGTCATCAATAGACATACTCCTGATCGGCCGCTGACGAAGGTAAATCTTTAGCTAGGATAGCTTGTTGAATAGATGTAATGCTAGCTAACATTCCATCCATTAAATCTACAAGTTTACGTAATTTTTTTGAGTTGCTTCTTTCCTCAGAGCGATCTCGACTCCGTGATCTTTTCTTCTTACCACCCATCGTATTTGAAATTTATAAGAACTTCTAAACTTTAATAATAATAACCCGAACATAACTAAACGTGTGGCCTGTGTTACACAAAAAACAATAATGAGGATTTGTAGTGAGGCGGCGCCTCATATGCCAATATCCGCGCGAAAGTCAAAAATTTTTAGACTCTGAACTTGTGGTTTGATACATAAGAATATATATACTAAAAACTGAATATATAAAATAAAAACTGAATAATGTAAATAAATTAATATATATTTACCTGACACATTAGTGCTAATTTTTTTTTTTTAATCACAATCATGTATTGAATAAAACAATGTCAAGTCGTTTAACTGAAGCGAATTCTTATTGCACTTCCTGACAAAACGTGTGAGAAGAGTGAGCGTCCTCTAGCAAACAACACAAAATGTTGGTTTTACTCTTTCCACATGTTGTGGCATTCGAATAACACATTGTTTGAGTTAGCATCTACAAAAATTAAATGTTGTCTATAATATCGAACATTTTTTTTGTGTTAAAGTAACAAAAATAATATATAATGAGTCCTCCACTCACACCGTCTAAATTCTCAGAATTTTGCCAACTGTTATTTTGTGTTAAATTTGAGTTAACACAAAAAATGTGTTATATTGCCCATACAAAGTTTGAAAATCGACCCTAGATCGGGCTATTACTGAGCCAAGAATGTCGATTAATGGCTCAGCAATGGCAATTTTTATTGGCCGATAAACGGCTTATAGCCGGGATGATAACCTCGGCTCATTAATAGCGCTTGACTATCGGTCAAGTAATAATAGCCAACAATCAGCCAAGCAAGCAAATAAATTTGATTAAAAAAAAATTTTTATTTTTTCATTTATTTATTTTTTCATTATTTTATTTCAAAGCATTTACAGGATACAATCCTCATAGCAGTATAATTTAAATTAGGAAGTTCGATTGAGCTGTATGAGTACGTGTGATTACATTAAATTATTCTTGATAAGAAGAGCATTTCTACAAAACATAAATAAGTTCATAAGGTCAATGGGGGTATTCGGCATGAGTATTCCCGGTGTAGGTGGCTAATTTTCGCTAGAAGACCTCCAAGGACCCAAGTATCGATTACGCAAATCGGACAAAGCAGGGCAAAAAAATAGAAAATGCAGGATTGTCTCGTTTCTTCCAGGTGACATAAGCTGCACGGGCGGCTAGGTGTCAATTTGTGTGTGAGGCCATTGATTGTGAGGTTAGATGCATAGATACTAGCCAGTCTTAGTTGCACGAGAGGTTTGAATAAGTTAAATGCGTGCCGTTTCACAAAGTTAGTAGCCGTATCATTCGGGAACCTCATGAACACGATTTGGCAGGCTGAGGACTCACGGTACCTTGAAAGATCCTGGTTGAGCTTGTAATTTTGGTATTTACTGATCAGTCTGTCCCTACTGGCCACACAGCGGGATGCAGACAGTGAGGTGAGGATATTTACTTCTTCTATGTTAGTCAGCATGTCCTTCAGTTGTTGGAACCAGTTGAGCTTTTTGGAGTTAAAGGGGGTTTGAGACAAATCACGGAGTTTAAGGAAACATTTCCTGGGTAGACGGTGCCCAGGCTAAGTAGCAGCTTGATAATCCAATTTATGGCTGCTTTAAAAACCAGGCAAAAAACGTGGGGGTTTGCCTGTTTCTAGCCTCACGGCATAATTAGGTGTGCATCGCGGCAGTATAAACAGTTTTTTGTAGAAGCTGAGATGAGCTGATTCAAGAAGGTTCAAGTTATTCGGTTCCAGGCACCAGATGTGTGCTAGGTACATTATAGTTGCACTGATGATGCTGTTGTGTAGCTTTACTTTGCCATCCCAAGAGTTTACGTTGAGCTTATGAAAGATCGCTAACACAGTGCCTGTAGCAAGTTTCCCTTTTCTTACAAATTCTCTAGTAGCACTAGCACCCAGGAGATGAGTGCAAAATTTAACACCCAGGTAAACATATGAGTTAACTTGCTCGATATGTTCACCTCGATACTAGATAAGAATGTGTACAAGAATCTTTAACTGAATTAATTTCCGTGAGCAAGTCTGTCTTCATAACCTCCGTATATGATTTGTCTTCTTTTCTCCAGACTTCTAGTCTAGTAAACAGTTCAGACCAATTTTGCTGGGAGGTGTCACCCATTTTGCCTTCTGTGGAGTCTTGAAATAGGGTTTTAATGACAGATGTATCTGGAAATCTGAGGCTTACCCTGAGTGCAGGAGAAGAGAATGAAGAACGTTTGTTTTTAATCGGTGGGCTGCTGATGTCAGATGTATTTGTACCTGACGGTGTAAGAGTATCACTGCTAACAAGACGCCTTTTGCGTCAAACCCGTGCGAAAAAGTTAGGAAGAGACGGTGAAGTGTTGAGTTGGGTTTTCAGTTGAGCGATATAAGTTGGTCATCCTCTTCTACGACCTCTGCTTGCAGTTTTATCGCGTTTGACGGTTGTGACAGTATATTGTGGCGAAGCAAAGATAAACACAGGGGCTAGTCGATTGAAAATTCCTGTCCAGGAGGCCTGTGCACGTGGTGGTATGACTTGTAGCGCCAATCGAACTCCTCTTTATTTTTATTATTCTAGTAGAATTCATGATAATTAACGCTTAAACTATTTGAGTTAGGTAATTGATGTGAAAAAAACTTGGTGAAAATTTTACTGGGCTCTGGGCGCGAACTGCCATCTTTCTGATTGCTGTGCCGTAACTCTGGCTACTTGACGAACTTACTAATGTTGAGCTGATACTTCTATGACCTCCTTATTCAGTCTACTTCAACCATTCAGTTTTATAAAATATAACGAGCAATTTAATTAATATTTTTGATTAAGAAAAAAAAAAAATTGGTTGCCTGTAAAGTCGGTATACGGGCGAAAGTTTTACGTGACAACGACTTTGAGTGGTAAAATAATTTTAATGTGAATATTCATTCGTATAGCAGGAAGAAGGATGAAATAATAGTAACAATTTATAACATTTATTTATACAAAGAATTATATTTAAAACATTAATTTATACAAAGAATCTCGCACTGAATTTCATATTAACAAAATTTTATTTTTACCTTTACACATACATAACTACCTTCACATTATCACTACACAATCGTTTTACAATTAACTGGCAACGTGTAAACTTGTATGCAGGCGCCTCAGCGAAATAGAAGCGCAAGACATGAACCGGTGTGTATGCCTATCTCTCTCACTCTCTCTCTCTCGCTCTGTATCTCTCGCTCTTAGGCGGGCTAACTGTGCTCGAGTGGAAGGGACGCGTGCCTTTCACTTTTTATGTCTGTCTCTCTCGCTCTTAGGCGGGCTAGCCATGCCCGAGTGGAAGGGACGCGTGCCTCTCACTCGCTCTCATTGTGAGCGCATAACGTGAGCGGAGCGTAACGCAGTTTCTTGAAGTGTCACCCGGCAAACCAATTTATAAGACGTTGTCACGTCGAAAAACTTCGTATTATTTTTATTCTAATTATTTGCGAATTACAAAAAAAAAAATTTTTTTTTAGTTTTTTATTGATTTCTCAAAAACGACTTATACGATCGACTTCAAAATCTAATCAGCTCTAGTGCTCAATAAAACGCGTCGATTGCCACCTTAAACATCAAAATCAGATAATTCGTTCGAGAGTTATCGCGGGAGAAAGAAATGGTGAAAAACGGTTTTTTCTAAATATTTTCGAAACGACTGACGCGATCGATTTCAAATTTTAATCAGCTCTAGAATTCAATAAAACGCGCCGATTGCCACGTCAACTATCGAAATCCATTGATTAGTTCAAAAGATATCGGCGTTGAAAAGTTAAAAAAATAACATTTTATGTTATTTTTTCCGGATAAATCATAATATAACGTACTACAATGTGCCTGATATCATACCAACTCATCTTTTTTATGGTTTCTTTTGATCATATAATGTCATCGAACTTGGTTTTTAGTTTAAATCATATCATCAACAAAAAAAAATCGATAAAACGTAGTTTTTAATATTTTTATCAGATATTTCATATTTTATTGTTTCTTTCATGAGTCAAAACTTATTTAAATTTTGATTTTGATCCCTAACATTGATTTCTGCCTCAATACACTTATTTTACTGAACAAAATCAGGAACTAAATTTTAAAAACCGCTTCATTGATGATTTTCGATTCTTAAATTTTCAAACTTCAGCATAACAGGTAACTTGTTAGAGCTTGAAAAGATAGTAAAGAAACAATTGCATGTGATAGCATTTTCGAGCTCGAAGAGCTCGAGAAATCTACACTAATGTTTTCTAGCTCTTTGAGGTCGAAAAGAGCGGGAAGTTTTGGGGCTAGCCCGCAGGGTCAACCGACGCCCAGATTTTTTGTTCTATAAATTGTTAGTTTTTCAGGAAGGACAGAAAAAAATAGAATATCGCGTAAGTATGAAACACCCTTATATATATAATCAGTCTGATATATATATATATATATATATATATATATATATATATTATAGTATTTAGACTTATAATTAATATCACTTATACACCACAATGATAACACACTTATATTAGAAATAATAACACCACAATTAACAGCAGTAAAAGAAAGCAAAGAGAGATATAGTTTATTGGTATACAGATGTATGCTGTTATGCTGTCAATATAAGACTGACTGACTCTAGTCGCGCATCTATTAAACAAGAGAAGAAGGCATTTGTTTTCTGGCTATTCAAATATTTTAAAACATCAGTTTCACAATCGTTACACTACCCCCTTCTCAATAAATTATCCTCCTGATAAAAATTGTTTTGGGCGAATCGAACTTAATTGGAATTAAAATCATTTGCAATTTTGGTTCGATTCCGCTATGGTCCCAGCACACCCTATCTATCACCCTACAGGGAAAAAAACACCATAGCAGAAAAAAGAACCCTGTAGGCTAACGCAAAGATAATTAAAAAATAAAAAAAATAGTCTATAATTTTATTGAGCTAAGAATTCATAAAAAAAAAAATAAAATGTTCTGCTAAGAAGTTAATCGATACGCGTGAATATATTTTTCTAATCAACAAATCGAGGTAAATAAAATTAAAAATGTAACCCTCCTCTTGAATAATGGATCTTCAATGGGAATGGGAACAGGTACGGGATGGGAACAGGAACTCTCTTCCTCTCCTCCTTGAAGGACTAGGAATGGACTTCTTCTCTCCTTCCCCAATGAAATTGGAAATATTAGCTGCACATAGTAAAGAAAACAAAACGAGTATCTCTAAAATTTTATTAAATTTTATACTTAAACATATTTCATCGTTACATCTTATTATTTATTAGTTGTTAATTTATAAACTTTTACTGTGATCAATTCAATAATTTTCGATCTTATATGCTCATTTTTCGCCGTTCGATTCATTCAGATCACTCTCCGATATGTCATCTCGAGCTAATATACCAATGATTCTGAATAACACACGTTGCATGAATTTCATTTTTCTCCCCAAAAGCTCCTCGGAAACTCTCCAGGGCATCCACCTATCTTCCAGAAATCGTGCACTACTTAAGGAAGATGTCGACTATGTCAACTCCGGATGGATCCCAAAGCTCTAGTCAGTATGCGCTTAGCTATTGATAAGTCCTCAAAATCAAACTTTTGATCCTTGTTGAGCTCACTTAGGTCAGAAGAAATATCCAGTCTCCAATCAATGACTGAGGAATCTCGGGAACTCATCAGCAACGTCTACAATGTGGTTATTTAGGGTCCACTGCCAGACTTCTCCTAAGGACTATACCAGTCTTTAGTAAGTCGTCCAGACAAATCTTTCAATTCTATCAGTTTGAAAGAGATATCCTAGTCTTACCTATTAACTACATAATCCCGGAAACCCTTTACAACGTCTATACTGAGATCGTTCAGGGCCCAAGTCGGACTTCTTTTCCATTTCTTTTTATTGATCACAATATGGTGCAAGATGATTTACATGTACGATTTTATATTTTCCATTGGGAATTTTTCTAACTCTATAAACTACATTATTCAGCCTATTTTCCATTTCATAAGGACCCTCCCAATTGCATTAAAGTTTCGGAGATTTTCCTTTGACTCTATGGGGGAAATAGAGCCAAACTAATTTTTCTTCTTTAAAAGTTAACATATTCATTTTTAAATCGAAATTTGATTTAGCTTTATTTGATTTGATTTCAAATTTATATCTTGTAATATCGTGAATAGAATTCATTTTCTCTCTCAATTGACTCATGAAGTCAGACAGTGTCTCAGATTCCCCTGGATTCTCCAGGTCTATCGGAGAACCTCGAAGAAGATCCAAAGAAATCCTGAGTTCACGTCCCATCATGAGCATTGCAGGAGAAAATTCTGTAGTTTCATGTTTAGATGAGCGATAAGCTAACAAGAAAAGAGGTAACCATTTATCCCAGTCTTTTCGATTTTTAGAGATAAATTTTGAGAGGTATTCAAGAATCGTCCTATTCAATCTTTCAACCAAGCCGTTTGATCGAGTTTTCTTTATTCCTAAATATTCCATCAATTCTTTAAAAATTAAAGATTCAAATTTTCTTCCTTGATCTGAATGAATTTCCAAAGAAAGACCATGACGACAAATACCATGACAAACTAATGCTTCAACGATTGTGGATGTTTGATGATTTGGAAGAGGAATTGCTTCTGGCCACCTCGTAAAATAATCTGTGATAACTAAAATAAAACGATTTCCTGAAGAAGATTTGGTAATTGGACCGAGGATGTCAATTGCAATTCTTTCAAATGGTGATCCGGCATTATAAATCTGATATTTTGCTTTAGTTTTATGATGAGGACCTCTTTTCGAGAAACAAACTTTACAATATTTATACCATAACTCAACATCCTGTTACAAGTTGCCCAATAGAATCTTTGACGAATTTTGTCAAGGGTTTTATTGATTCCAAAATGTCCATCAGATGAAGAGTTATGTGCTTCATGAAGAACGTCGTTAACTTTATTTTTTGGAACAATAATTTGCCAAACGATTTACGAGAGATTAGGAGATTCCCACTTTTTATAAAGTATATCGTTTTTCAATTCTAAAGAATCCCAATAGAGTAGGTAAACTTTAAAGGTGGAGTTAAGATGAGAAATAGACTGCCGATCCGATACAAGATTTTTTTTCTTAAAATCAATGATAACTTTCAGCAATTCATCTTCGATTTGGAGTTTACCCCAATCAATAGGATCTGCGATTCCTAAATTTATTTGTTTGATATAAAGACAATCTTCTGAAATTTTTTAATTTAATTTTTGACATTTTTGACAATCATAAGGACGGCGAGATAATGCATTAGCATTTTGATGATTTTTACCGGGGCGATGAACAATCTCAAAATCATATTGAAATAGAACCTCTAACCAACGAGCCATCTGACCTTCAGGATTTTTAAAAGATAAGATCCATTTTAATGCAGCATGATCTGTTCTAATGATGAATTTTCCCCCTATTAAACAATGGCGAAAATATTCAATTGATTTAACAACATCTAATAATTCTTTCCTAGTAACACAATAATTTCTTTTCGCGTTATTCAATATTTTGTTATAATAAGCTACTACTTTTTCAACCTCTTGCTCCTTACCATCAGGGGTCTTAATTTGATGAACAAAACTGCACCTAATTGGAAGTAAGAAGCATCAGTATCTAGAATGAAAGGAAGATTCGGATCTGGAGATGTTAGAACAGGGGCAGTACTTAAAGCTTTTTTTAAGTTTTCAAAGGCTTGATGAGTTTTATCATCCTAAATAAATTGTACTTTTTCTTCAGTAAATTTATGAAGATCCTTAGCGATTAGGGAAAAATTTTCTATAAATCTCCTATAGTACGAGCAGAGTCCTAAGAAACCTCGAAGATCGGTTTTGTTTTTTCGAATAGGCCAATTGGTAATTGATTCAATTTTCTTTGGATCGCATTCGATTTTATCTCCGGAAATTACATGACCTAAAAATGAAACTTTGTGTTGGAAGAATACACATTTTTTTATATTGATCTATAGGTCTGCTTGAAGAAGTCTGTCAAATATAATTTCTAAATGTTCGAGGTGCTCTGAGAAAGTTTTGCTACGAACGATGATGTCATCAACATAAGCTTCACAAATTTTTCCTATTAACCCTTCTAAAACAATATTCATTAATTCGATGAAAATAGCTGAGGCATTACATAGCCCGAATGGAAGAACTAAAAATTCCCAAAGTTAACCACCTATGCAAAATGCTGTCTTTTCCCTGTCTTTCCCATTCATACGGATCTGCCAATATTCGCTTTTAAAATCGATGACTGAAATCCAAACCGTGCCTACTATAGAATCGATAATTTCCAATTGATGAGTAATTGGAATAGCTTTTTTTCTTAGTCACTAAATTTAATTGTCGATAATCTACACAAAATCTAAGAGTTTCATCTTTTTTCTTTTTAAATACGACTGGAGATGCCCATGGACTCAAACTAGGTTGAATAACACCCTGACTTATCATATCTTTTAATAATTTGAAAGCTTCTTTCCTATAATGTAATGGAATACGTCTAGATGATTATTTAATGAGCTGAGCATTTCCTGTCTCAACATCATCTTCAATATAATTACAAACGCCAATGTCATTTTCATTTTTTGCAAAGATATTTTGATATTTTATCAGAAATTTATTAAATTTTTCTTTTTGTGAATCATTAAAATTTTTAATTAATGAATCGTAAACGTCTTTCAAAAATGCTGGTAATAAAAAATTTGTTTTGGTTTTTAATTAACTTACATAGATCTTATTGGTATTGTTAAATTTTTTATTTAAAAGTTTATTGAAATTTTTTATTAATTTTGATTGTTTCAGGAAATCTTTACCCAGTAAACAATCCTATTTAATTTCTGCAAAAACAATAGCTAAATCAATGGAAAAATTCGAAATTTTAATCTGAGTTTTGTGAATAAATTTATATGGGAATTCATCACCGGATGCAGTAAAAATTTTATAAGGTTTGTAATTATTATTTGGTAAATCTTTAAATAAATTAACATTAGCGATAGTAATATTCGCGGCAGTATCAATATTCATTTCGCAAGGAATATCATTAATAGTCCCATGTAATTTTAAATTTATATTAGAATCTAAATTATTTAATTCAATTTTTTTAATAGAATATGTTGATCGTCCCCCGTCAGATCAACCCCATTTAGTTTCCCTGGCGCTGGATAGTCGGATTATTTTGGTTAAATCTAGATCTCTTATTTTGTTGAAAATTTTGTTGATTATTAATTTGTGGACTTCTACAATCTTTCATAAAGTGACCTTGTTTATTACATTTCCAACATTTGCGATTATTATTATCAAATTCTTGTTTTCATTTCAAATTAGATTTGTAATTATTTAATTGTTTAAAGTTATTATTTGGCTGAATTGTATTTTTCTTTTCTCCATAAATTAATTTTGATATTGGTTCTAATTCTAAAGCTCTTTCTAAAGCTTTATTTAAAGTAAAAATTTTTCGGATCGTAAAGAAAATTGTAATCTCTTATCTAATAACCCACTAATATAATGTAGAGAGGATTGACGGTCAACTACACTATCTGTCAAATCGGGATACGCGAGGCGAGCGAGTGTGTCTATTGTTTCAGCAAAGCTGTCAAAAGATTCGTCAGAATTTTGTTTCTTATTTTGTAATTCATTTAAATAAACATAAGAAAATTTTCTTTCTCCAGATCACGATATTAACATTTTTTTAATTTTATCATAATTTTTAATTCGTCTGTTGATAATTTTTCTAATATTGTTTGAGCTTTTCCTCTTAATGAAGCTCCTAAATATGACGCTTTAATTTGATCTGTCCATCCATTATGATTCGAAACGATTTCAAAATGTTTCAAATATCTATCGGCAGACACAGAAGCGTCAAATGTGTCTGGCTTAACTGAATCAATTGGTCTAAAAATAAATGACGGGTTGGATGTCGCGATTATTCTCGGTTTATTTTTATTAATTTCCTCATTTGATTTATTTACTGGAATTTTGTTTATTTCCACGTCTACATGAATTTCTGCGTCAACATTGATGTTCCGAGGAGGAACCGCATCAAATGTTGTGTCATGACTATTATTATTATTATTATTATTATTATTATTATTATTATTATTATTATTATTATTATTATTATTATTATTATTATTATTATTATTATTATTAATCAGGAGTACATCACCGGATTTAGTTCCTCTTGGTGCGTCTTCTAATTTATCCGCGATTCTTCCGAGGAATCCTTCCATTCTGAAGAATTTGGATTTTAAGCTGTCGAACCGCTTTCCGTCCTCCTTCCTCTTCTTCTGTAGATAGCACGCAATGTGCTCGCGGAACTCCTCCAGTTTGTCATTAAGCTCGTTCCTTATTTAAATGTCCCGAGCGTCTTTAATGATGTCCGAAGTATCATCGGCAACCGTTTGCCTTGTCCCTCGCGGCATTTCTAAATATTCATATTCATAATTAATATTACTTATACACCACAATGATAGCACACTGACATTAGAAATAATAACACCACAATTAACAGCAGTAAAAGAAAGCATAGAAAGATACAGTTTATTGATATTCAAATGTATCGTGTTATGCTGTCAATATAAGACTGACTGACTCTAGTCGCGCATCTATTAAACAAGAGAAGAAGGCATTTGTTTTCTAGTTATTCAAATATTTTAAAACATCAGTTTCACATTCGTTACAATATATATATATATATTAGGGTGTTTCAAAATAAACATTTCTTTTTTTTTTAAGTCTTATGGTCTTAAAAGTTAGTCTTAGGTATTAGAAAAATCCTCCCCAAAGAGTTGTTTGAAAGCTCAATCCTGCTAAGAGCTCATCCAATATTAATTTTATCATTTAAATTACGTGTAAAAAAAAAGGGAAAGGAAAATTTTTGTGTTCAAAAAAAAATTGACAGATAACATTAGTTCAGATGAAAACACCTAATTTTCTATTAAAAAACCGTTTAATATAATGGAAACATAAAGTTATACTATTTAATTTAGTTTAAAGCCTCATAACTTTTTTTCTGTTAGTTCTCCGGAGAAAACAATCAGAAGCTTTTTGTAGAGAATATAATTTTCTAAACGATTATGTGCTTCAATTTTCAAAAAAAAATTTTCTAATACTATTATTTTTAAAAAACAAAAAAAAAATTTTTTTACATGCAATTTGAATGGGAAAATAAGCATTCGTTAAGCTCTTCGTAGAATTTAGATTTCGAGCTGCTCTCTTAGGAGGATTTTTTTTTATACCTAAGACTAACTTTTTAAATCATAAGAAAAAAAATTTTTTTTTCTGAAACAACCTAATATGTATACATATTACATATTACATACATATATACATATATATGTATATAATACATATATAATACATATATGAGTAGATCCATTACTTTTCGACGAAAGTGTGCGCGCTTGGGTCACCGATTTGAACGCCGATTTTTTTTCCGAAAGTAGGTTAGAAAAGGAGAAGATCCTAAAAATTTCAGCCCAATGCGATCAAATCCAGCCGCTGGGGAATTTTTCGAAATTTTAAAAAAGTTGATTTTTTATTAATTTCTGAAAACTCATACCTCAGCTCTTATATAACTTAGAGCTTCGATCAAGACGGCATTTTTCTCTGTCAACATTATATTGTCAAGAAAAAAATACCTCATTGATTTGAACTTAATTTCGGCATAGCTGTGGGTTTCTAACTCAGCCACTGTTTGAATCATTTTTTCCCAAATTTCAAAGTGCTCTCAAAAACCCGGATAACTTTATCTAGCATAGAAATACCAATAATAGAGCTGATGTGAGCCAGTCCTCTGTCGATACGGTTGACAACAACGCTTTTCCTGGGTCTAATCCAGTATTAGCATCCGTCGAGGAGAGGATGGATCGTTTGATGAACCTAATAGTCGCTCAGAGCGCTGGTAGTCAAACACACACTCAAGCTTTAAATAACATGGAAGCAATCGTTAATAGATTGTCTGTATATATGTAATATATGTCTGTATATATGTTGTCTGTATGTAACCAAGAACCAGTTATGCAAAATGTAAGAGACTCTCATCAGGCTGTCAGTACCGCGAACCTGGTAATTCACGGTCTTGGTGGGGGGGGGGGGGTCCCTCTCGCACTTTGCAAACTGTGAATCGTCAAACGGCGTCGGTAAGTCAGATCCCTTCACGAGGAAATTGTCCCGGACCAAGATTTCCTCGTTAGGGTCAGTTTATTGATCCTGTTGGTCTAAATCGTAATAATAACAGTACTAATAACACCGGCACAAAAAAAATTAAGTAGAATGTGCATTTGACCGGACCTACCTGCGGGTACGTATTTTGGTCTGCTGAATCCGAATTCGAGATCAGTTTGACCCCTACACCCTCGGAATTTCGAGAAAACTTCGAAAAACCGTAACAATGGTGAAAATCGGCAGTTTTAATGATAAAAAAATGTTTTGGAACTAAACTAAGCGTGATTTTCATGTGTTTCGATCCACTGAATATGAATCAAAACTTTATTGAGACCACGAGCCATTTTAAGTGTGAAAAAATCACACAAAACTCTCGAAAATTCCGAAAAAATATTGTTTTTATTATAAAAAAACTTCTTCTGGTCTAATTCAGATAAAATTTTATATCTTTTAATGTCTTCGATTCGCATCTTAAATTTTTTAGTCTATTCACCCTCTAAAGCTGGAAAAATTCGAAAAAATTGTAAAAATTACCATTCATAACAGAAAAAAATTGATTGAACATGATTTAATGCCTAAAATAAATACTCTTGTTACGTTTTGGCTCTAATTAATTTTAAATAAAAATTTTAGAAATTTTTTTTTGGAAGTCTCGAATTATTTATTTGCCACGGTAGGCGAATTAACAGTTCGACACTTCTTAGAATCATAAATAGATAATAAATGAATAAATTGTTACTTTGTTGGTGATATTATTTTATTTATCGCCAACAATGTAACGGAAATCTCTTGCGATAAGAGAATCACCGTGGCTCGCGGATAGTCTAAACAGATGACGACGCATGAGACCCGGGCCACGACGATTCTCTCATAGGAAACCTGAGATGCAACGTTAACACTTTGACGAATGTATTTAGTCGAAGAGCAGCAGGATCAGCCGGTTGATCGCGAGATCTCAAAGAGCACGAAACTCTGTACAATTAACTGACTGATCCGCCTGTCTCCATCGGTTTTAAAGGAATAAAACCTAACTTAAACCTTTACATAAAATTTTGTCTGAGAACCTTATAAGGGGTGAGCACTTACTAGCTGTTCCACCCTTCCTTTGCTCAGAGCGCTAACCAGCAGTTCGGGCTACTTCACCGCCTATAATAACAACCTTTACGCCTCGAGGCCGACGTAGCAGGAGATCAGGACGTGCCGTACAGCTCGGTCGCGTACTTCAAGGCGTTATCGCGGACCTTACACAAGGTCGACCGAGAATATGATCTGAGGAAGTTCTCATCGAGCCGGTAACGTTAGTAATACCGCGAGTGGTGGCCAACGATTCGATTGGGATATCAAAATCCGGTGTTGTTGAGCCTCTGCGCTCGCGTGTTTTTGAGCCGTCGAGCTCATGTGTTGTTGAGCCGTCGAGCTCATGTGTTGTTGAGCCATCGAGCTCATGTGTTGTTGAGCCATCAGGCTCGGGCGATCTGATCAGCCAGTTACAATCACTTGTCCTCACGGAGGACTCGAATCTCCAGAGCTCAGTCTTTTCAACCTCAGGCGAGGTCTCAGGAGAAAACCCGGCCTTCTGGACCGGCATCAGCGACCATTGGCAGTTAGTTTCCGTGGACGTTCCATCCGTCCATCCACCCAGTGGAAGCATTCCATTCCACGACCCTCGTTACGGGTACTATTCCGAGGCCTATTTCCAGGCCACCGGCAGGGACGCGTACGCACCGGCGGAGGAGAAGAAACTACCCAAGAGAGGGGTTATTTGGGCCGACTTATGGGGCCCATAATCTCCACCATGGTAAGTCGTTAAGTTTTTTGAATAAAATAAAAGAAGGTCAACAGCTGACGCACCTGGGATCTATTGACACCCTAACGACGTCAACCTGGTCAATTTAAAATTATTCTGTCTAATGATTGGATAAGCCAGAATGTAACACTCTATAACGTAGATATATCAAATAACTTGAAATCTGTGAAAAACACAAAACATAAAAAGATAGAAAGAAATGATTTTTACGAATCCTAAACTTTCCTTCGTTTGTATCGCACTCTTTTATCCTCAAATGATCTTCGTAGTGGATTCTTCTTTCGTTTACGATTTTCTTTGGGTACTTCTCTTTTTAACATACAACAAAAATTTGTCATCATGTTAACACTCCAATTTCCTTGGTATCTACTCTCCATTTTACTGATGTCTTGGTGAAAAAGTTCTCTCTGTTCTTCACTGTAGTCTCCACAATTGTCAGGGAAGTGGTCAAGGTGAGAATCTAAAAAGTGTAATTTGAGATTCATTAAACAACCCAAATTTTTGTAGTTTTCCAGCAATGCGTCAACTAAAGTGCTGTTTTCCTCACTTCTGTTATTTCCCAAAAAGTTTTGTAAAATATTTCTGAAGCTTAACCAAGCTGCTTTTTCTGTGTCGTTCATTGTTCCTTCAAAATTTGTGTCCTGAAATAAAGATCGTATTAGGGGTCTATCAAAAATTCCCTCTTTCAATTTCGTATCACTTATTGCAGGAAACTTTCCTCTTAAGTATGCAAAACAATCACCATCTTTATTCAGAGCTTTTACGTACTGTTTTATGAGTCCCAACTTGATATGTAGTGGTGGCAGCAAATATTTGGGAGGCTTAATTAAGGGTGGTCGTATAACGTTATGGGAACCTGGATTCAATGCAGATCTTGATGGCCATTCTTTTTTGACATAGTGATTTTTCCGGTCTCTGCTATTAAACAAACATAAATAGCAAGGATATTTGGTGAATCCCGATTGCTGACCTAAAAGAAGTATTGCAATTTTGAGATCTCCACAAATTTTCCAGTTATGCTCTGAATATTTTATTTTCCCCAATACAATCTGTAAATTTTCATAAGTTTCTTTCAGTTTTGTCGAATGAGCTATTGGAATCGGCGCAAATTCATTCCCAATATGAAGCAAAACAGCTTTAAGACTTCGTTTCGATGAATCGATAAAAAGTCTCCACTCATCGTCCTTATACGTGTTCGGTTTTAATTCATTAACTAAAGCTTTAACATCTGAACAGTATACCACCGAATTTTGATCGTCGTTCATAAAAAATTTCCGGAATTTTTTTTTCCCTACTTCGATAGAGTGTCACTAATACACCTTTAGCCAACAAATGTTTTTCTTTCAACCTTGACGCAAGTAATTCAGCTCCATCTTTCGGTAAAGCTAAGTCTCGAACCAGATCATTAAGCTATTCTCGGCTAAACGTTTCAGGGTCTTTTGTTTTTCCGCCAGGTAAGTACTCTTCATCTTCTGAATATTCTTCTCCCGAACTTTTTTTAACTAGCGTATCATCTTCTACATCCATTTCTTCAACCGTATTAATTTCCTTGACAACTTCTATTTTTTGTGGCTTAATAGCTGATGAAACATTGGCGTATACAATTTTGTTTTTTGTATTCCAGGTGAAACTGGTAGGATCTGTCATACAGAAATAAAAATTCTGTAAACCAGTTGGTAAAGACCATATCATTGGTATTGTGAATTTCAAGTTGTCCTGTTTCTTGTTTTTTCCCACCAGGTTAACATCATGTTACATCGACTACAAATCGTATGTGGAATCCATGCTGAATCCAAATTAGTAATTTGGAGACCAAAACATTCTTCATAAATTTGTTTGATCTTATCAGATAACGATCTTCGATTCCTTTCCGAATTGAATTCTCCACAAATGTAACAAAATGAATCAGGACTTTTATTACACAGATGAGAATTACTTCTTGTAATAGTATACTCTCCAGTAGCCAAGTTTCCCACTTCTGAAGAGCTGCAGTCGCTTGATGACGACACCTGCGAGTCTGCTTTCTCACTCTGACCAGACGCCGATACTGGGGCTCCGACTCCCTGCATCGTAAAGTATCACTTGTACCTGCCATGACGGCACACACGCCGTTAACCCAGGGACTCTGCCAGATGGTGCTGTTGCCCACCGTCACCACGCGGAGGTGCCCTGGTTACAGGCACAAGCTATTAAGTCTTTAAAAGTCAAAAACGAGAGTAAAAAAACCAAAAAAATTACTTTTTTCGGAATTTTGGAGGGTTTGTGTGATTTTTTTACATTTAAAACGGCTCGTGGTCTCAATAAAGTTTCGATTCGTATTCAGATCGAAATACATGAAAATCACGCTTAGTTTAGTTCCAAAAAATTTTTTTATTATTAAAACTGCCGATTTTCATCATTTTACGGTTTTTGCAAGTTTTCACGAAATTTCGAGGGTGTAGAGATCAAACTGACCTCGAATTCGGATTCAGCGGACCAAAATACGTACCCGTAGGTAGGTCCGGTCAAATGCACATTCTACTCCATTTTTTTTGTGTGCCGGTGTAATTTATCAAATCAGTTTATTGCCTCATAGATAATCGAGCATCGTCGGAACGCAGATGGAAGGAAATAATGTACGAACTCAAAGTTTGGCAATTGAGATTTCCGCAAAGTGAACTAAGCGCGGATCAATTTCTTCTATCAGTTGAAGCAAAGGCGTCGAGACAGAGGTGGACTGATGACGAGGTTTTGCGATTAATGGGGCATTTGTTGGTGGGTCAGGCGTCGTATTGGTATGATGTGAATTATTCGAGATGAATTAGTTATAATCAGTTTCGGGAAGAATTTTTAGATACATATGGTTCTGTAAGAACTGATCAGCAGGTAGTTATGGAACTAGTTCGAATGCGTCCTAACGACAATGAATCTCCATCTGAGTTTGTTTTCAGGATGCAGCAGATGTATCGCCTCATGTGTAGGCCACCATCCGAGTTCGCGCAAGTTACTGCAATTCGTAACCATCTACAGGGAGAATTAAGAAACCTGGTGTTTGCACGATCGGTGGCTACATATGATGGCCTGCATGCTGCTATCCGGGAAGCAACTCAAGCTTTGGAGGGAAGTCGTCGAGTTTTTGGTGATTCTGGTTCGAATTTGAATAAATTTCCCAAACCGCGTCAGAAAGCGCGTTTTGCTGCGTGACAAGGGGCTGAGTTGTCGTTGGATTCTGGTGAAGATGGTCAGTCGTTAGTTATTGAAGAGGTTCGCGAGGATGAGGAAGGTAATATAACAGTTTGTGCTAATACAGGTTCCAATCAAAAAACCTAGCGTAATAGCGAGTTCCGACCTCGTCCGCGTTTTAACGTTCAAGTTAAAGGAAATAGAGCGATTCCAAAGGCGCCTGTACAACTTATTGCGCCATCTACTCAGTCCACAAGTTCATTGTAACCTCAATATCCTGTTCCTCCTCCATATTATTATCCTTATCCCTATCACCCAAATCCCCAACAATTTCCTCAACTGCCAGACCCTAACATAGTTCAGACTCAACCAGCAGTTCCACGTACAAATATTCAGGCTCCATCACCTGCTGTAGTTCCTACACCGATTTAGAATCTACCTTGGTTGGCTCCACAAAATAAATATCCGCGTACGTGTCATAATTGTGGGCAAATAGGTCATAACTTTGATGTATGTATCAACCCAAGGGTTGACGTATGTAATCTTTGTCAAGAACCGTGACACACGAGAAATACTTGTTGGATATATCAAACAGATACGGGGAATTCATCTAACCCCGTAACGGCAGTCGGTCAATATCTTCAGGTAGATCAACCTGCTTCTCAAAATTCTAACTCTGTTCAAAAAAACGATTAACACCTTCCCGAATAACATCTCCGTCAGATAAGGGTGGGAAAGTAATTAACCCGGGGATGTCTGTAAATGATTTTAGAAAATTTAAAGTCAATAAAAAGAAATCCAGTCTTCAGCAAATTCAACGTAGAGTCAATTATTAGCAATTTATTTATTTCAAAAGGAAATGTTCTACTAATTTGAATAATATTAATCAGTACTGTCCAGTAAAACCATCTGAGTTAAAGTTATTCATTAATGAATCGGGAAATAAATTCCAAGAGGGGAAGAAAAGTAGTAAGATCCAAGAGAAGGTTAGTGTTAAGATTAGTGTTAAGAATAGTAATAGGAATGGAGAAGGGGAAGGGGTGAAGGTAAGGGAATGGAGTGGAAGTACCGACGTTTCACGGTCACGTGACGTTGATGCCTCTGACGTGGATGTTCGCGTTGGGGATGCCGGTACAGATGGGTTATCTGTTTCTGATGCCTCTGGTGTAGATGGTTGCATCGAGGATGCTGGTCCAGATGGCTCATTTGGGACTGATGACTCTAATGTGGATGCTCACGTTGGGGATTCCAGGGTCGCGGGGCTGGGTTGCGTCGTGATTTCTGATGATTTAATTAATAAGGATAGTACTGAGGAAATCTGTGATATTACTGATAGGAATGTATTTATAAATGAAGAAAAAATTTTAAAACTTTTTGACGTAGATTATTCTAGGGGAACTTTGGGATTAGTGAAGGGGCCCTTAGATAACTTAGATTTATCTTTGGACTTCAGTCTAAATGATGATATATATTTTAATTATTCCAATCAATTTTTACCAGATAATGATCTTAAAAATTTTACATTAAATGATAATGATATTAAAAAACTTTTAGACAATGTCGGTAATGAGGAATTATCTGTTTTGAACCATCTTATTTACACTTTGCAGAGTTTGAGTCCGCCTAATAAGAGTCCTGAAATAATTCCTATTGGTCTTGATGAGATAGAGGAAAAGAGTCAGGTTGATTCGGTAAACGTTCCGTATCTCTGTGGTCTTGAACCCCTTCCTTCTGATCACGAAAGCGATTCAGATAGGGAAGAGTAAATTGAAGATGAAGAATTTGACTCAGGTCTGGAGTCCGGCAATTTTAAAACAGGGCAAACCCCTGATATGTCCACCTCGTTCAATACTTCAGCTAAACAATCGTCTTCTCGAGCGTCGTATTTACCATCAGTGTTGAAAAACCGTCCTTTACCGGCTCAAATAAAAAATCGTCTTGCGTCTCGTAGAGTATTTTTAACAGATACTGGACCTGGTCCACCTGTTATAACTGCTAGAATTCCTACTTCAATTTGGGTATTTGGAGTTCAGTTGAATGGTCTTTTGGATACGGGAAGTGAACGTTCGTATTTAAATTCTAAAGTTTATGATAAGATCTATGAACTAAGTACTGGAGAACTTCAATCAGATGATACTCAACGCCGTGGAGTATTAATAGCAAATCATACTCTATGTAAAACGAAAGGAGGCACTCCTTTTATTATTCAGATTGGATCTGATTGCGACTAGTACCTGAGTGTAATGGATGGTCTCAGTCATTCTATCATTCTTGGAATGGATTTCGCTTTGGCCTTTGGGGTTAAGATTAATTGTGAAACTAGAATGTGGCATTTTGGAGCAAGTTCCGAGTTACATCCATTCGAGTCCATTAACTGTAAGGAATCTTGTGTTTTGTGTGCATGTTTAATTTCTGACGAGAAAGAAGATTTAGATCAGTTTATCGAAGCTGAGATGGAGAAATTTCAGTCGATACCAAATCAGGTTTTAACAGATTTGGTTAAGCATTCGATTGTCGTTCCTCCAGGTGTTAAACCGGTTAACATTCGTCCATATCGTCGAAGTCCGGTTATTTCAGCTGAGTTAACTCGTCAGGTAAAAAACTGTTGGAAAGGGGGTATGTTCGGGAGAGTGATAGCCCGTGGTCATGTTCACCTGTTATGGTACCAAAAGCCAACGGAGAATTAAGATTCTTCGTTGACTACAGGCCGATCAATCGATTGTCTCTTGTTCCAGCACATCCTCTCCAAAACATGTTGAGAATTCTAAGTGCTCTCCATGTTGCTGTGTATATCAGCACAATAGATTTGAAGGAAGCGTTTCATCAGATTCTCATGGAAGAGTCGTCTATTCCGTTGACAGCATTTTCGGTTGAAGGTATTGGGCATTTTGAATGGGTGAGGATGCCATATGGCTTGTCTGGAGCCCCTGGGACTTTCCAGAAAGCCACGGACAAATTAAAGGATCGTTTTACTCAACGTCTGGTGGAACGAAATTTGCCTCGTGTTTGGTCGGATAAAGTTTTCGCTTATCTGGATGATTGGGTGATAATCAATGGAAGTTATGAAGAACACAAAAAGGTCTTGTCACTAGTTTTTGAGTTATTCCGGGAAGCTGGTCTCACGATCAATCCGGTTAAATGTAAATTCGCACGGTCTAAAGTAAAGTTTTTGGGCTTTATTGTGGACCAGGAAGGATTGAGATCCGATCCTGAAAAGATAGCGCCAATTGTTCAATATCCACGTCCTGTTAATCGAAAACAAGTTCGTCGATTCTGTGGATGGTGAATTGGTATCATAGACACCTTCAGAATGTTACTCGTGTTCAAGGATCTCTAAATAAATTATGCAGTCCAACCGCTGAGTGGAAATGGAGTCAAAAAGAGGAAGATGCCTTCTGCCAGATAAAGCAGGCTCTGGTTAATGCTAAGACTCTGGCAATTCCTCGAATTGATTTAGCTTATTTCTTACACACGGATGCTAGTGATTCTGGTCTTGGGGCGTTCCTAGTTCAACAAGATCCGTCGTTAGGTCTTGAGTACCTGATTACTTGTTTAAGTAGGCCATTACGAGGTGCAGAAACCCGATACACGACAACGGGAAAGGAGTGTCTTGCTGTTGTTTGGGCTGTTCGGAAACTCCGCTGTTATCTGGAGGGTGCACCGTTTACTGTCATAACGGATCATTCATCGCTAAGATGGCTTCATTCTTTGAAAGATCCGAATGGTCGATTGGCTCGTTGGGCGATGGAGTTGCTTTCCCAACAAATTACTATCGTCCATCGAAAGGGGACAGAACATGATGGTCCAGATGCGTTATCACGGATGTATGAGGATAATAATCCTATTCCTCGGACAGAGGTTGTCGATAATCTTAATTCTAGTAGTTCCAAATGTATAAATATTCGATCTCGAGATTGGTACGAGGTTCATAAGGCGAACGTTCTTAATAGGCCAGGGAATTTTCCAGGATGGCGTATTGTAGATGATCGTTTACAATACTACCGTCCTGATCCTGTTAAGAACCTAATTGGTGACAAAGACGCATGGAAATCGGTGGTTAAGGAATCTGAAGTACAAGAAATTCTTCGTCGTAATCACGAAGATCCTGATGCCGCACATTTGGGTCGTGACCGAATGTATTATCGAATCGGTATTAAATATTATTGGCCCGGTATGTATCGGGATGTGAATGATTACGTTGATAACTGTGAACTTTGTAAGAAAATAAAATCTAAAAATACTTCCAGTTAGGTTCCTATGAAGACCAGACAGCCAATTAGGCGATGGGCTGTGATTGCAGCTGATGTTACGGGATCATTCCCGAGGTCAACTATGGGTCATCAGTATATTTTGATTATTCAGGACTTTTATTCGTGATTTATCGAGGTTTTTCCCACTCCGTCGTCAGACCGGTAAAAGTGTTGTACAGACTCTCCGTAATGTAATTGGTCGTTGGTTGAAACTAATGGTTTTGGTCACCGACAATGGCCAAGAGTTTGTGAATCATGAGGTAACTGAATATTTAAAGTATGTTGGGACAAAACTATCTACACTTGTCGGGCTCATCCACAGGCGAATCCGGTGGAACGGATTAACCGTACCCTAAAGCCGATGATTCGTGCATTTATAGATAAAGACCAGACTAAGTGGAACGAACACTTGTCCGAATTTCAGCTTACATATGATACCTCGTTACATTCGTCTTTGGGATTGTCACCGTATTTCTTGGTTTACGGGCGTGGGTGAATCGAATGAAAAGAATGGATGAACTTCGTCACCGAGTCGAAAAGAAAATGCGAGAAGTAAGTGAGAAATAAGCGAAATATCACGACAAACATGCTCGAGATACACCAGAAGTTGCTGTTGGGGATCGGGTACTATATCCCAATAGGGAACTAAGTAGTAAGTCAAAAAATATAATGCTAGCCTTGCGCATAAATATTTAGGTCCTGTGTTAATTAAGCAGATAAAAAGTCCACTCACTGTAGAATTATGCAACGAAGTAGGAAAAAGCCTGGGAAAATATTATGTTCCTGACTTAAAATTATGTCGCTCTAGCAAACGTCTGAAAGCTAAAGAAATAAAAATTTAATAAGGCTTATTTTCTTTATTTAGTTTCGGCAATGACTACAACATCGGCGTTTGGTTCCCCAAAACGAAACTTGGCGACATATGCAAGCGGTTTTTGCCGCCTATCGTGAAAAGAAAATTCCCCGGCATGCGGCACGTCGTCGCACGGTCCAGGCCGTAGCACCTGCTGTGGCACCGAAAACCGCGGAACCTGAAGACCCAGTACTTCCAGTACTGCCCGCTCCGGAACCTGTTGTTTCACCAACGGTCGTGGAAGATTCGGGACCACCTCTAAAGGAACCTGCCGAAGAAACTGAGGGCTTAGACCAGATTGAGGCTTCACGGTAGGAGATTCTAGAAGTCACAGTTCTAGAAGTCAGCGATATGGTTCCCTCTTCCTCAGTCTCCATGACTGATTTTGCTAAACACCATCGAGTCACTGACCCTGTCTTTTTTTCGGCTCCTCGACGTCCTGGAACTCTCCGCGCGTTGTCGACTCCGGTTGTCGTGAACGGTTCGCGCCCTCAGCCCTTGCGTTTATTGACTGTTCGGCGTGCTCTCCAACCACTCAAGGGCGGACTCACATACCGGCTTACTCACCGCATTTCTCAAGGCCGTGCTAGTGCCCCATCTGCACTCGACTTTTAAAGTCTTTAAGGCTGATGGGCCAGTTCTTTTATACTTTTCAATTCAGTTTATCTTTATTATTATGATGTTCATTATATATCACTTTGTAACCGTTCTCATTAAATTCAAGTTTAATTACATTGTCTTATTCAATATTTATTTACAGTCTACATTCTACTTCAGTGCAGATACCATAGACAGACAACAGGCCCACTGGTTGAAACCATAAGACCGAGGCACGAGTTTGGTGGGGGGGGGGGGAGTTGTAACCGGGCTCCAGTGGATATTTAAACGTCATGCTCAGAAGATAACCTAACCAGCACCTGGTGCCTGCCTTCGGTAACTAGACGACGAGGGATACATGCACAATTTCTTATACCTACTGGATTTGCCACGAGGCAAAGTTACAGGGCGTATGCGCTGGAGTCGGAGGTAGTAACCGCATCGCACGGGGGTAGATTGGACTATTCTGAGCGAGCAGCCGACTAAATCACTTCGACTAGAGTAATTTTATAAAAGTGTTTTCCCGGCAATAAAACTTATTACTGAGTACGTGCTGGAGCTTTATTGAAGCTGTTGACGATTCGTCTTTTGTTCAATCGACTTGGGGGAGTATAATTCTTGGAACGAGTTCAGGGGCTACATTGGCGGAATCTTGGTCTTTGAGAAAATTACGTTGCTGTTATCCATCGGAAGGATGTGGATTTGGGCGGATTTGGAGGCTAAGAAAGCCCGGATGGCCAAATCGAGAGACGTAGGTGTCTTCAGTATTTAATAATTTATATCGCACGTTTGGTAACCAATTTGATTTTATTACTATAAAATTATTCAACTACATACTAAGCAAAATATAATAAAAATAATAACCTCCTTCTGAGTGGAAAACTAATTACATTGGATACGGGATAATTATTGAGGAAACACAAAATTGAGTTCGAGTATTAATCAAAGTTGAGAAATCTAGTCAGAGTTTTGAAGCCGCCATCTTGGGCGTGGTCATTTTACAGTAAATTCAGTTACTCTCTCACTAACTCGTGTCGTTTATTTATTGTCGCGGTTTTATTGATCGTGTTTAATTATTGTAAATTGGGATTCTGTTGTCTGGGAAAATTGGTTAAATAAATCGTTCATTATTTCTATATATATATATATATATATATATATATATATATATATATATATATATATATATATATCGCCTAAACAAATCTTTTATTTTATGAGCTGCCTATACTCTTAGGATTCCTTATCATATTGTTGTGACCAGGATCGAGTATATCCCGCCCTGTAGACGAGCTAGTCACGTAAAACAGTTGATTTATCAACTGAATTTAATCTTGAGCTTCCTGGACAGGGGTTCACACCCTGGACTGGGAGGGGGGTCTCGGTTATAACATATTGAAAATGGGTTTTTTACACTTTCAACATTATCCGTCCGGCAGAAAGATGACATACAGAGCTCTTAAAGATAACATTTTTCCGATCTGACATTGGAAATAGTTATCCCGAAGATAACAGAAAGATGTCAGAACAGCCTCTTACGCGCCATCTAAGGATATCTTTAAGAGCTCATCGGTTAGACGTCAGAAAGATTACATTTTTTAGAGATCGTAAAGAAATCAGTTCACGGAGATCATAGTGTCATCACTTTTGGGTTTTTCATATCCATGATGTATCCCAATCACAAATGGCTGAGAAACTTTGGGATGAATTTTCGCAAGAATGGGATAAAAATGACTCGTCGAACTCTTAGCAATCGGCAGCCCATCGATATTAATATTAATGACAATCAAGTCCGGTAGAGCATAATAATCAATAATTCTCAATTGACTAGTCAAGACATTTTTTAACCCGTAATGAAAATATTGACCAGGAGAAACTTCACGAGTTACTATCAGTGTTTCCGGTGTACCGAGTGAGGTCCTAGAATCGAGAGGTAGATTACTGATTTCTTGTTGATTCGATGTTTTTAATATTTTCAGGAGTTTAGTCGCTGCTTCACGTGGTATATTGAAATCAGTCACCCACTGAGCTAGTTTCAATGATGAACTGGTTTCATTGATAGCTACCAAAGCATTCTTGTTTGTTTGATTACAGATCGATAATATACGTGAGTCATAATTGCCACTAGTTTCACTGTCAAAACTGTAATTACTTGTTTCATTTTCATTAAGTTTTTCGCCATCAATATTATTGTCCGTATTAATATTTCTTTCATTATCAACATCATCCAATTCATCACAAGATATATTACTACTCACAAAGCATCAATTATTTTCTACTGTTTCACTTTCATCACTAGATGAATTTACAAAATTATGAAATTTACTTGAAAAACAACGTATTCGTTTATTTTTTTCACCTTTACACAAATTTAAAAAATTTCTTCTTTTCGACACTTTGCTATTGTATCTATAATAACTAATTATATGTTACTCTTTTGAGCAGAATCGATAAATAATTTTTATAATTATTGGTACTTATAGGTTACAATGACATTAGCTGACGAAAGTTGAGGTTATAATAGTCTCATAAGAAAATTATTTTTTCGATGTTCTAGAAACATCCATAAATAGTTATCATATTGCTAACTTTCAGATTTCTTTTAAATGACCTCAACATAAACTTATCAAAACGATAACATTTTTCTGAGCTCTTAAAGGTAACATTTTTTCAATAAAATTATGTCATCTTTTTGACATTGATATCGGACGGGTAATTATATCATGTTAATTTTTGATTTTTCGCTAATTTATTATAAATATTATTTCAAAGAGTCCATAATTACCGACCGTCAACACATGTTGCATTGTTTACGTTTATAAATTGTTATATGTTGTGAACAATTCTCATTATAGTTAGACATTAACCTTAATGTACAAAACTGAATTAATTTTAGAAATATCGACGTAAAGCATATTTCTATGATTATTTTTTAACACTCATTTAAATTAAATTAAATTTTACCACTTCGAATACGACTAACACTACAATATGAAGAAATGTGCTGTTAGATTATTAACAGACTCCGAATGTCATAAACAAACGTTTTCAAATTCACAGTTTTTCTACTATTTGAAAGACTTAAAATCAGAGGACATTTTATTCATAAAATATCTTTTATCACATTATCAGTTTGATGATAAAATATTGGAGAAAAAAATTTGCAATTTTCACAAGCTCCAATTTGTAGATTATTATTGTTCTTTGCAATGTAAATGTTGTGACCCTTTCCAGAAACATAAAAAAATATAACTACAAATCTTCGAATAATAAATTTAGAAAGATGTCGAAAATACAATGAAGTTTTATCCGACATGATTCTTAAAAAATTGAGTCCTGTCGACAAATTGTGCAGAGCGTGTGAGGAGTCGCTTTACAATTTAAATCTGCAACACAATGAAAGTGTACCACTGGAAGTTGCATCTGAGGATAATGCAGCAGATGCTCAAGAAACACTTCCCTCTCAAGAAATTCCATCATACTCCAGCAACTCATTTGGATCACTGCATCAGACCAAAAGTCAAGAGATTAATGCTGTCAAGCAAATATTCAATCTAGTTGAAATAAATTCTGTAAATCAAGAAAAAATGTCTAAGGAGAGTCTTAAACTTACAATGGAACAACTATTGCTAGAAATAAGTGAAAAAATTACCGATAGAATAAATATAGCTTACGACTTAAACATTAATATATTCGACCACCCAGTTACAAAAAATATCATCACAGACCGTAGTTCTCTCAAAGATATTATTGATTCTATGCAGAATCGCTAGAATTCTGCTAAAAAAATAGATGAAAAATTCAATTACTCACTATTTACCTCAAACATGGAAATCTAATGATATTAAAAAGTATTTCAACTGCACGAACTATATATTTCGCGAATTTCGAAAATCTAAAGAAATAGATAGTAAGTACGATAAAATAAAATCTTAAATTCTGGAAACTTAGTGATTTATTACATCTTAATAAAATTTGAAGAAGGTTTTGACATTAAAAAGTAACTATAATTATTCATTCATACGCATTATTGTCTGTCTATTCATTTCAGATGGCTTAACGGTTCGCAAAAGAAAAAAATACCAAAAAATATCGAACACTATGAATGAAACGATCAAAAATTATCACTTAGATGGAAATAATTGCGACATTTGCCCTGGCATGAAACAGTGCAAGAGAAAACGTGGGGATTTCGGACAAATAGAACTGATACAAAAAAAAATGTTGTCATATACACTTTGAGATCTATATAACAATTCCATTAATGACTACACGGGAGACGAATGCTTACCAAAACTTTCATATTTTGCGGCTCTAAAACCGGGAGAGTGTGTTTTTGCTGGAGATCCTGGTACCCACGAAATCTGTGTGTGTGTGCTGAACATGAAAATGTCAAGCTAAAAGTATCTGCTCTGACAAATAAATTTAAATACCGAGATTTAATTGCTGCTTCTGTGTGCAGTTCTGAAAATAGTGTATGCATGTCACATCAATGTAAAAATACAACATGAAGTAAAGGTTATCTAGTTGATTATACGAATACTAGAAGCAACTTTTTGGATAATCTATATTTTGATGTGTGGAATTTAACTTTACATTCGTACATTGTAGATTCTTAGAAAAAGTACTTGTATGATTGTAAAAAAAAATTGCAGCCTGATACTTGTATAATTACAATGGATTTTGCAGAGAATTACTCATTCATTATACAACGATCAGTGCAAGCTTTTTATTATAACAATTCACAAGCTACAATACATCCTTTCTGTTTATATTATAAAGATATTCGTAACGAAGAGACGTGTCACGATTGCAGATCGTGATGGGCGTAGGTACGATATTCGTATAAAATATAGTGAATAAAAGGGTACTTACATTGATCAAGGACCGATCCTATGATCTGGGCTCACGTGACCAAATGCCCAGTTTATTCTATTTTATATTTAATTCGCGCCCACACAATATTGTTGAATACAATATTGATAAAACCCGAAACGATTTCCAATTTATTATGTGACTGATCTAATTTCACAATCAAACGTCGAGCGGTAAACGTAAGATTGTGTACCCCCTACTGTGAACTATCGGTCTGAGCGGCTAGACAGGTAGAGAAATAAGGAATAAAGGAAGGTGGGTTGCCGAAAAGCCTCGTGAAGCTAGTATCTCATTGTTAAAGTAAAATTGTCTGATAAATAATGTTTTTCAAACGTCTCATGTTAACGAGTATTTATTTATTAAGGACTCAATATTCTCAAAATACAAAAGGGTTACAAATGGCCAAATATAAAAGTAAATGTTTCATGCATATGGTTTACAAATATTTCAGAGTATATTAAAATAAAAATAGCAAACAATGGTTACAATGTCAAAAACTTACGCTTAACAGGTTTTGGTGAGGTGTCAGGACTGTCAGCAGTTACACAGAACATTTATTCACAACGCGTTCTTGCGGTCAATTAAAGTGATTCTAATTTATCGAGTTATTTATTTATTTAGTATACTTTGTTGTATCAATTTCAATGTTTATGCGTTTTTAAATATCTGTAGGTTAAATTAAAATGAAGGTCTTCGCGCTTCTCGCGGTAAAATAATTTCAATGTATTCAAATTCTTCGCGTTTTCGCGGTAATATAAAATATAAATTTATAAAATCTTCGCGTATTTTCGCAGTAAAAGTATTTCAAAATATTATTCAAAATCTTCGCATTTATCGCGGTAAAATATTATTTGATTCTTCACGTTTCTCGTGGTATATTTCAATATAAAAATAATAAAATAAAATGAAATTAAATGGATTAAAATAAAATGAAGATAATCAATGCTGTACCGGTGCTAAACGGTTGATATTAGTTCACGACTCACAACGATCAAGGACCAATCGTACAATCTGGGCTCACGTGATCGGATGCTATACGCTAATATCGCGTTGATTATGCTTCTGAAGCTAGTAGAAAATAATATACCGATTATACAAGTGCTTACGACGATCAAGGACCGATCCAATGATCTGGACTCACGTAACCGAATGCTCAATCGGGATATCAATCCTCTAGCCATGAACACCGTCAAGTGTCCGGAGTTCGGTAAGGTTCAGAGTTTGATTCCCAAAAGAACTGATGAGCTAAAGTCCATGGTCTTTTTATATGATCCTCACATATGAAAAGTGGTGGTAACTCACATATGAAAAGTGGTGTTAACCAGTTTCCCATACAAGAAGACTCGGACTCGCCCGAAAGTTCCAGGTCCATGCACTCGTGTGATCCCTGGGAAACAGATGTTGACTATTTAGGCTGATGACCTGGCGCCACTCTGTTGCCGAGCATGCTCGTGTAGGAAACCATAAATTTGGAGGTTTCCATTAGCTTTCTCTAATTTCCAAGAATCACACGCAGGTGCGCATGAGTTGGGTGGTCTATAGTTTTAAGATGAAAAATCAAGGAAAAGACCACCGCTTCTATGCTTAGATTAGTTAAATGTGAACGGATACATAAATTTTAAAAGTCGTTAAGTGAAAACTGATGAAATCTGTAGAATAAGAGAAACTTATAGTATATGTATCCCATTAGTACAATACGACTTAATTGTAAAGCGTTGACAACGCTCAGGTAGGTATATTTGTCCGGTACGACTTCTGGCGTCAGTAAGTCGGCGTTATACATAAGAAGGTTTACATACAGGAGGTTTTAGTGTGTACTTATTTTGGAAGATAGGAAAAAAAAATTAAAAATTTTTGAATGTAGCAGCCGTGACAGACGGAACAGCCGGAGCAAGTTAATTTTTGTGTATTTAGTCATACACAAGACCATTTCGCTTATACAATTCACGCGTTTCAAAATAAATTGATTCACGTTTTGAAAAATGATTTTCCTTGGATTGAAAATATTATTTATTTTTCCGATGGAGCGCACAGTCAATATAAAAGTAAGTATGAATTCAAAAAGTTAATAAAAATAAAAATACTAATATTAGTTTATGATTCAATTTTTCCTAACAAAAAAGAAAAAAAAATTAACTCTGGTATGACTTATAAAATGTAATAAAAGCATTTTTGTTTATACAGAAATAATTTAATTAATATTTGCAACCACGAAAAAGATTTTGGACTCAAAGTAACCTCCTACAATTTTTTCGCTACACGTAATGGAAAAAGTGTTGGTGATGTTATTGGAGCAGTTGCAAAACGAACAACTGTGAGACACTGCATATGATCCCCACCAGAAAAACAAATAAATAGTCCATTGGAAATGTATCAGTTTATATCTAAAGAGCTAAAAAAGCATTCCGTAAATTAAATGAACATAAAAATTTAACATCTATATTGATTTATCATAAAATTATTAATAATTATTATTCATAGAGTCTTATGGGTTTCTGAAACTGAGGTTCGAAAAAACCAAAGGCACCTAAAAAGGAGATTTGACAACGTTTCAAAGGTAAAAGATACGAGATTACATCATTATTATAAGCATTTTACTTATTTTTTCAAAATTTCTAAATTTAAATTACAACAAAAAGCAAAAGATTATTTTATATTGCCAAAAATCAATTATTAAACTCACTACTACTCTCTCAAAATCTCCAGGAATTCATTTTTAAATTGATGGGCGCCAAATATAACCGAGACCCCCCCCCAGTCCAGGGTGTGACCCCCTGTCCAGGAAGCTAATATTAAATTCAGTTGATAAATCAACTGTTTTACGTGACTAGCTCGTCTACAGGGCGGGGAATACCCGATCCTGGTCATAACAATATGATTAGGAATCCTAAGAGTATAGGCAGCTCATAAAATAAAAGATTTGTTTAGGTGATATATTTATATATATATATATATATATATATATATATATATATATATATATATATATATAGAAATAATGAACGATTTATTTAACCAATTTTCCCAGACAACAGAATCCCAATTTACAATAATTAAACACGATCAATAAAACCGCGACAATAAATAAACGACACGAGTTAGTGAGAGAGTAACTGAATTTACTGTAAAATGACCACGCCCAAGATGGCGGCTTCAAAACTCTGACTAGATTTCTCAACTTTGATTAATACTCGAACTCAATTTTGTGTTTCCTCAATAATTATCCCGTATCCAATGTAATTAGTTTTCCACTCAGAAGGAGGTTATTATTTTTATTATATTTTGCTTAGTATGTAGTTGAATAATTTTATAGTAATAAAATCAAATTGGTTACCAAACGTGCGATATAAATTATTAAATACTGAAGACACCTACGTCTCTCGATTTGGCCATCCGGGCTTTCTTAGCCTCCAAATCCGCCCAAATCCACATCCTTCCGATGGATAACAGCAACGTAATTTTCTCAAAGACCAAGATTCCGCCAATGTAGCCCCTGAACTCGTTCCAAGAATTATACTCCCCCAAGTCGATTGAACAAAAGACGAATCGTCAACAGCTTCAATAAAGCTCCAGCACGTACTCAGTAATAAGTTTTATTGCCGGGAAAACACTTTTATAAAATTACTCTAGTCGAAGTGATTTAGTCGGCTGCTCGCTCAGAATAGTCCAATCTACCCCCGTGCGATGCGGTTACTACCGCCGACTCCAGCGCATACGCCCTGTAACTTTGCCTCGTGGCAAATCCAGTAGGTATAAGAAATTGTGCATGTATCCCTCGTCGTCCAGTTACCATAGGCAGGCACCAGGTGCTGGTTAGGTTATCTTCTGAGCATGACGTTTAAATATCCACTGGAGCCCGGTTCCGATGTATTTAAAAAACATGAATTTGTTAATAATTTGACACATAGAAAAAAAATCAGACGTCTTGATTATTTATTTTTACTTATCACAAAACCATTTAGCCTCAAAGCTATCCTCGACGATATCTTTCTTCACTGTAAGATTTCTACAAAGTAACAATTGATACCGTGAAATTATAAAACTGATGATAGAAGTCCGAAAACCACCATATAAAGTTGAAAATTCGAAAATTTTAAAAATTCATAGCTCCGAAACCAGGTCAAAACCAAAGTTGAAATTTTCAGAGCTATTTGAAAATAAAACGATGAGTAATCACTGAAATTTTTGAAAGATTTCGAATTGATAGAAAAAAGGTGTGGGTATCTAAAAAACTGCGATTTTTAAGAAATCGATCGGCTTCATGCGGCTGTATTTCGTGGACACAGCAGCAATCAGCAAAAAATAGGGTGGCAATTAATAGAGCATACTCCAACAAAAAATTTGAGCTCTTGATTATCCCTTTACTCCTAAAAAATTGTAGATTTGAGAGCACTTTGAGATTTGGGAAAAAATGATTCAAACAGTGGCTGAGTTAGAAACTCACAGCTATGCCGAAATTAAGTTCAAATCAATGAGGTATTTTTTTCTTGACAATATAATGTTGTCAGAGAAAAATGCCGTCTTGATCGAAGCTCTAAGTTATATAAGAGCTGAGGTATGAGTTTTTAGAAATTAATAAAAAATCAACTTTTTTCAAATTTCGAAAAATTCCCCAGCGGCTGGATTTGATCGCATTGGGCTGAAATTTTTAGGATCTTCTCTTTTTCTAACCTACTTTCGGAAAAAAAATCGGCGTTCAAATCGGTGACCCAAGCGCGCACACTTTCGTCGAAAAGTAATGGATCTGCCCATATATATATATATTAGACTGATTCAAAAAAATCGACTATTAGTAGATTTCATAGAAATCTTACTATTGTATTTGTCCTCATAATTGAATTTTCGAAAAATTGTACTACCATTCAACTGAGCTTAACGAATTACAAATTACATTTAGTTCAAAAGTTTATATATCTATATATATATATATATATATATATATATATATATATATATATATATATATATATATATATATATATATATATATATATGTGTATATATTAGGGTGTCCATTATTTGTGATCCAAAAATTATAAAAAAAAATCTGGGCGTCGGTTGACCCTGCGGGCCAGCTCCAAAACTTCCTGCTGTTCTCGACCTCAAAGAGCTCGAAAACCTTAGTGTAGATATATTTTTGAGCTCTTCGAGCTCGAAAATGCTATCACATGCAATTGTTTTTTTACGATCTTTTCAAGCTCTAACAAGTTACCTGTTATGCTGAAGTCTGACAATTTAAGAATCGAAAATCATCAATGAAGCGGTTTTTAAAATTTAGTTCCTGATTATGTTCAGTAAAATAAGTGTATTGAGGCAGAAATCAATGTCGGCGATCAATATCAAGATTTAAGTAAGTTTTGACTCATGTAAGAAACAATAAAATATGAAATATCCGATAAAAATATTAAAAACTGCGTTTTATCGATTTTTTTGTTGATACTATGATTTAAACCTGTTTAACCCTGCTTAAGTAATGATATTAGGTGTACAAAAAAGTTCTACCCGTTTTTTAAAGATGGAGTTATCTAACAGCTATTTATAGGTTAGCTATGAATACGTATATGTACATGCACAGCTGTTTGTACTCTTTAAATTCATCAAACTTTTAATATATTAATCTTCGATAGATATATTTTTTTATTAAGTTAAAAATGGAAGTAAGTTATGAGCATATCCGCCATTGTCTTTTATATGAATTTCATCAAGGAAAAAGTGCTGCTGATGCTCAAAGAATAATCTATGCAACTTATGGTGACAGTGTTATTGATGACAGTACTTGTCGAAGATGGTTTCGGAAATTCACAAACGGAGATTTTAATTTAAATCATAAACCACGCTCTGGAAGACCTTCAACAATCAGTGACGAGAAATTGGAAGAATTACTGAATCAAGATTCTGCACAAACACAACAAGAACTCGCGAAAAAGTTAAACGTTACTCAACAAGCTATTTCTGAAAGATTACATGCTTTAGGTAAGATTCAAAAAGAAGGAAAATGGGTACCTCATGAATTAACTCCAGAACAACGAGAGAGACGAGTTGACACCTGCCTGTCGTTGCTTTCACGACATAAAAAAAAAAGTTTTTTGTGGAAACTTGTAACAGGGGACGAAAAGTGGGTTTACTATGAGAATCCTAAACGTCGAAAACATTGGGTAGACCCAGGACAACCAACGACATCAACACCAAAACGTAATGTTTTTGGGAAAAAAATATTGCTTTGTATTTGGTGGGATGAGTGGGGCGTGCTATTTTATGAGTTACTCAAACCAGGAGAAACCGTTACTGGAGAACGCTACAGTTGTCAATTAAAAAAATTAGCAGATGAAATCAACAGTAAAAGACGATTTGCGGGACAAAAACCTCGACCAGTAATACTGCAGCATGATAACGCCAGGCCTCATAGAAGTTCAATCGTCCACCACACTATATATGATTTACAGTGGGAAGTTTTACCGCACCCGGCGTATTCACCAGACCTTGCACCGTGTGATTTTCACCTATTCCGTTCATTGCAAAATTACTTGGCTGACAAACACTTACAAAATGAAAACGAAATGCAAAAAACAATAGATGATTTCATTTCGACAAAAGATCAAGCCTTTTATCGCCGTGGGATCCATCAGTTGCCTGAGCGTTGGCAAAGGGTAGTAGATGCTGATGGTGGTTATTTTGATTAAAATTTGTATTTTATTTAAAATTTTTAAATATATTTTTTTTTGACAAAAAACGGGTAGAACTTTTTTGTACACCTAATACATTCTCATTTTAGTACAATGAGCAAAATTTTATTACTTGTTTAAAAACATGTGCACAGTAATGACTTACATATATTTTTGTAGGAAATTTCCCGCTCTTCAAAAAAGGTCAATTATGTTTTTTTCGTGAACCCAACTATTTAAGAGATATTGAAGGTCAAAGTTTGATTTGTTTAAAAAAATTAGCATTTTTGTTTGAAATTTGATAATTCTCCAACATCCAGACATAAAATTAAGCGCAATAAATTTTTTTGTAGAAAATTCATCGCTCTTTAAAATAGGTTTCTCACACTTTTTTTGTAAATCCAACCATTTAAGTGATATCGAAGCTCAAATTTGATGGATTTAAAAAACAATGTTTTTCGATTAAAATTCTACAAATCTTTAGCAAACAGATATTTACTCAAGGTTTTAACAGTTATTTGACGGAAATTTACCGCTCTACAAAAAAAAGGTTTCTTTGATTTTTTTAATAAACTCAATCGTTTAAGAGATTTCTAAGCCTTTAGTTGAAAGAAAAGTTTTACAAACCAACTTACAATTTTGTTCTGATGATATAAAAAATTTCTTTTATTTCGAGTTTCAATATCTCTTAAACGGTTGAGTTTATCAAAAAAATCAAAGAAACCTTTTTTGTAGAGTGGTAAATTTCCATCATGAAGCTGTTAAAACCTTGAGTAAATATCCGTTTGCTGAAAGTTATAGAATTTTAATTAAAAAACATTATTTTTCAAATCCATCAACTTTGAGCTTCGATATCACATGAATGGTTGGATTTACAAAAAAAGTGTTAGAAACCTTTTTTGAAGAGCGATGAATTTTCTACAAGAAAATTTATAGAGCTTAATTTTATGCCTGGGTGTTGGAGAATTATCATATTTCAAATAAAAATGCCAATTTTTTTAAAACAAATCAAACTTTGACCTTTAATACCTCTTAAATAGTTGGATTCACGAAAAAAACATATTTGACCTTTTTGAAGAGCGGGAAATTTCCTATATAAATATAAATTAGTCATTACTGTGCACTTATTTTTAAGCAAGTAATAAAATTTTTCTCATTGTACTAAAATGAGTATGTATCATTACTTAGGCCGGGTCAAATGGCGTTAGTATGAACTTTTTTATTTTTTTTTATTATTTTTGGATCACAAGTTAATGATTTTTATCATGGCCACGTAAAAGAATCTGATTTGGTAAACAACGGACACCCTAATATATGTATGTATATATATATATATATATATATATATATATATATATATATATATATATATATATATAATATAACACGCCGTTCTCCAACGATAGCTTCCACAATTCTATACCGATCTCAATGAAACTTAGTATACTTATTCTATGGTCGATTACCTTGGATGAGTTCGAAGATGAGCCAATTCGGCTAATAAGTTTAGAAGTAATGGTTAATTGAAATTTTGTAAATTTTTCAAAAAAATCCGTGCGTCGGTTGGCCCTGCAGGCCAGCCCCAAAACTTCCCGCTGTTTTCGAGCTCAAGGAGCTTGAAAATATTAATGTGACTATATTTTAACGCTCTTTGAGCTCGAAAATCTTATTGCATGTGATTGTTTTTTTATGAGCTTTTCAAACTCTAACAAGTTACGCTTTATGGTAAAGTTTAAAAGTTCAAGAATCGAAAATCATTAACGGACAAGAGGTTTTTAAATTTTTATTTCCGATTATGCTCAATAAACTAAATGTATTGAGGCAGAAATCAATGTCAGTGATCGAAATCAAGATTTAAATGGGTTTTGGCTTAGGTCAGAGCAATAATAGTTAGGAGTCTAAAATCACGTAAGTACCTTTCGCACGTATATTTGTTTTGCACTAAAAAATTCAGACTTTTGCTGCCTTTTATGCCTTCGGGCTTTTTTGTTGCAGATTTTGTTGCATGTGTCTTGTTGCAACCTATACGGGTTGCATAAAATTTTTGAAATAAATACGCTATCAGCCAAGATATAAATTTTTTATTATCTTGGAAATTGAGTTGAGGTTAAGAGTGGGCTGGCTGTTATTTATGTGAATTTAGTGGTTCAGTTACAAAGGACGTTGAACAATGAGTAGTGTCTTGTGTCACTCAATTTTCCTGCACAGTGATTATGGCTCTTTTCTAATGATGGTGTTAATGGTACTGTTTTGTGCCTTCTGTTATGATTTGTGCTAGATGTAAATGTTCGACAAAATCTCTCAAAGCGTGTACCACTTGTAATCGTTCTTATCATCCTAGCTGCTTGAAAGAGTTCATAAAAAATAAGCCTCCATCTTATTGCTGTGCTAAATTTCTTGCATCACCTAAATTACAAACCAAATCACCAATTGAGCCCTGATCCAGCATTATTGTCGTCGAGTCGTTCCACTTCAAGAAATCGTTCTACATTATCCAGCTACAAATCTATTGATTCATCCCCTAGAACTCCACCGGTTGTAGCTATGGATAATAATAATGTTTTTGCTCCACCAATGTCATCTGTCAGTGTGTCAACGCATACACCATTCCTTGCCATACCAGATTGGACAAATTATACAGTTGATCGAAAGACAAATTTATTACTATAAATGTCATTTAATAATAGTTTTGAGATTCGGAGTGTATCCCAAGTTTTAAGTAAGCATAGTGATGACATCAGAAAATTAACTGAGTCTTTAAACTTAAATACTGCCGATGTTTCTAAGCTTTCCAGTGATTTAACTACTATAAATGCCTCATTGGCGAAAGTTACGGCCACTCAACAATCGTCTGCTGACAATTTGATGAAGGTAGTTGATAAGTGTAAAGAAAATTCCACTGCCATTACTCTTATAAAGTCCACTTTGGACACTATTACGTCTGATCGTGTTCCTCTTAAAACTGTGTCAACGGAATATTCTTCAAAGCTACTAGTTTCAGGTGTACCTGATCAAGTAACCATAAATTTGTCACCTGAAGAAATTAAAAATCAAGTTTTCAGCAAGTTTCAAATCTCTAATTTGGAAGATGATGTACTGAGCATACGTGAATTAAAAAGCAAACGAATGTCTGATGGGCCAAACTCTAAATCCATCACTCATTCCTTTATCTTAAATTTAAAGTCATCTCAGGTTTGTAATCATATTCTTGACGCCAAGCGTCATATTCATAGGTTGCTTGCCAAGGATATTTTTCTCACAGTGGACATTGCATCAGGAGGTCAGATCTATCTAAATGAATTCTTGGATCCTGATACTTATAAGCTTCTAAAGCTTGCTAAAGCTAAAGCCAGAAGTCTTCATTTCAAATATGTGTGGGTTTATAGGAGTGATGTCTTCTTAAAGAAAGATGAAAATTCTAATAAAATTGTAATTGAATCTATGGAAGATTTAAATAAACTAACCTAGCAACTATCATACAAGCCTATTACAAATTCGTCTAATTTAATTATTCTAACGCTTAATATTAATAGTTACTTAGCTCACCAAGGTCAATTTGATTTATTGGTCGCTGACACTAAACCGCACATCATTACAGTAGTGGAAACCTCATTAAATCCAGATGTAAACATTTCTTTTATTGATTATACTATCATTCATCGTGATAGAGGACTCACTGATCAGTCTGGTCGTTTTATCAGAGGTGGTGGTGTGGCTTGCTTTGTCCACAACTCATTTACGACAAGAGTTTTATATTCGTCAGTCTCTCAACATATAAATGATCCAGAATTTGTGATTGTTGATGTCTCACCAATGGTTGGATCACATGTTCTCTTGTCAGCAATTTATAGAAGACCTCAAGGTGATTCGCTAGATAACTTTTTCATCGAATTTAATAAACTTTATCCAAATTACAGCAATATCATTATCATGGGAGATTTAAATTCTAATTTATTAAAAAGTGAGCGGGCATCGAACCATCTTAAGTCCTTCATTGCAGAGTCAGCTCTCTATTGTGGACCTCATGGTCCCACTTATTACACCAACGAGGTGGATTCATGGTAGGATGTTATTATAGTTGATAGTCATGATAAAGTAAACAGTTTTTCAAAGTCTTCTACTCCATTTGCTGGTGGTCATGACTACTTACTCTGCAATTATAGGTTAGATCTTCCAAAAAATCAGCAAAAAATGATTAAGCTTCGAGATTTCAGGCGCTGCGACCATTTGGGTTTATCTCAAACTCTTAATCATCGGTTAAATCTTCGAGATATTGATATTGATTCATTGGATCCGAGTGAGCTTGCTTCATTCTTTCTTACCTCAGTTATTGATTCTCTTAATAAATTTGCACCATTTACAACAAGAAAATTATACCGTCCAAAAAACCCTTGGTTAATAAGTGAACTCAAGCTGGAGGTACGTCATCGAGATGCTGTCTATAAAAAAGCACGTAGGACTCGTGATTCAAGTCTACTGTCTCTTTATAGAAATTTAAGAAGTGAATTTAAATGAAAACTTAATACTGCGCGTGAAAACTATATCAAAAATGCTCTAGTGGATGATGCTGATGGGTCAAATATTTGGATTAAATTAAAACGGCTGGGTATTGTGAAGTCGAGACAACAATCACCTTTGGATTATTTTCATGCTGACAAGCTGAATAACTTTTATGCTAGAACTTATCCAGACATCCGTCGTGTAGCAAAGATTTTGTTTTAAATCTACCAGCGCATTATACAAAAAAAGTAAATTGTAACTTTAACTGGTTGAAGATTGATATCGTGGATGTAACTAAGAGTTTCCATTTAACTCTCTTGAAATCTAAAGATAAAAGTCCGCATAATTTAGACTTGAAATGGCTTAAGGATCATTTATCACAGATCTCTGTCTTTTTGACGGCTGTTTTCAATCGTTCACTTGACTCTGGTATTTTTCCGGAATCTTGGAAGTCTGTCTTTATTGTTCCATTAAACAAAGTCATGCCACCAAAAACTATGTCGGATACTAGACCAATAGCGAATTTGTCAAATGTTGCCAAAGTCTTTGAGCGTTGCATTGCAAATCAATTAGTAAATTATCTGGAAACGAATAATTTGTTAAATGATTATCAATCGGGATTTCGGAGGCATCATAGTACTCATGCTGCGCTATTGAGATTAACTGATGAGATTCGTAAAGCCATTGATAGTGATAATCTTGCATTTCTAATTCTATTTAATTTTACGAAGGCTTTTGATCACATCAATTCAAAAGTGTTACTTGTTTCATTATACGAATTGGGTTTTGCCATCGAAACTATCCTTTGGTTTCAATCATATCTCACTGGGAGATCTCAATCTGTTATAAATTCCTCAAATATTCCGTCAACACCAGTTTGTAGTACTTCAGGAGTTCCTCAGGGCTCTATTTTAGGGCCGATTCTATTTCTGATTGCAATAAACGAAGTAACAAAGAGACTAAGATATTGCAAGTATGGACTTTTTGCGGATGACAAATGGGTCTATCTCCACTTTAAGTTATTCAGGCTAAATGAGGTGGCCGCTCAGATTACTACTGTTGCTCAGGTTGTAGCTGATTGGGCTAGAGAAAATAATCTGCTGATAAATTTTCAGAAAACAAAAGTTATGATATTGGGCAGTAGGCGTATTAAATTACTTGAAGATTGTCAGTTACCACAAATCATTATAGATGGAAATACTATCCCATATGTGAATACCACCAAGCATCTAGGTATTCAACTATCGAATGATCTTTTGTAGGATGCTCATGTATCACAACTCTCTCGAAAAATTTATGCTACGCTAAACAGTCTTAAATGTGAGAAAAATGTTCATTTGCAGTCTTGCAAAAAACTATTGGTCACTGCTACTATCTTACCAATTATTGATTATTGCTCTATTGTTTTCATAGACTCATCAAAGGGGCTTGACAGTAAATTACAGCGGATTGTCAATAATGCAATCAGATTTATTTTTAATCTAAAGCGAGATGAGCATATTACGCTTTATCGTCGCCATCTGAACTGGCTTAGTGTAAAGTCCCGCAGGTATTATAATTTGGACTGTTATTTCTTTAAGTTATTGCAGACTGGGAAACCCGAATTTCTGCGTAGTTTGTTTTGTGATGAAGATGCTGATATTAGACGTTCAAATAGATTGGCAGTAAATAATAATAATATTTCTTTTAAAATTCCAAATTTTTCCACTACAACTTACGAACAATCGTTCGTTGTATCAGCTATTCGTCTATGGAAAGAGTTACCGTTTGATCTCGTAAATTCACTTTCCGCTGAGATATTTAAAAATGAAGCGTTTAATTATTTCCTTGATCTTGAATTAAATAACTAGTTACTAGGCTTGTTTTATTCTGTTTACTGTATCGCTATTATATTACTAAACTTATGTTTAAATTGTTTTTTGAATGTGTTTTATTTCTTATAAACTACGTGATTGTATTATTGTTTTTGTAAAATTGCCATTCGGCTGTTGTCTTGGCATATGAAATAAATAAATAAATGAAAATAATATGTAAAATATCCGAGAAAATTAATAAAAACTGTGTTTTTTCGATTTTTTAAAAAGGAAAAGTTTGTAAGATTTTAGACACATTTTAGTACAGTACATTTTGATTTATCTAGAAAAAATAACATAGAATGTTATTTTTCTAACTTTTCAACGCTGATATCTTTTAGACTAATAAACCGATTTTGATGTTTGAGGTGGCAATAGGCGCGTTTTATTGAGTTCTAGAGCTGATTAGATTTTGGTGTCGATCGTTCAATTCGTTTCTAAGAAATCAATAAAAAACTAAAAAAAAATTTTTTTTCGTAATTCGCCTATATTTTCAAGTCTACTCGATCAAATGATCTGAAATCTTTAGGAAAGTTGATGGCCAACAAGCTATTTCGATTGCCGCCTTAAACATCCTAATCGATTCATTGGTTAAAAAGTTATAGACCATTCACACACATACATACACACCCACTTACACACACACACACACACACACACACACACACACACACACACACACACACACACACACACACACAGACTCTCGGACATCATTCTGAAAATAGTAAGAATAGCTTCATAGGACCACAAAACGTCGACATCTGATGAAAACTCGATTTACGAAAATCGGGCCGAAATCAATAACTTCCCGAAATTTTTGAAAATCATCGATTTTTCAAGTGGGAAGTTAAAAAAATATGTATACTGATTCAACTGAATGTCACTTTTGAATGGAAAGAGATAGCTCATTTTTTTTGTTCTACGTGAAACCTCGTTTGATTGCCTTCAATTTTTACTATACGACTCATTTAGTTGTCCACTTTTTCTAACATATAAATGATTTCGAAAATTTACAAAATATTATAAAAACTAATTTGATGCAGGTTGGCACTTCGATTATTGCCACAATTTTAAATCGATTGCTCTGAAACTTAGTATACGTATTCTGTAGGTGACTATATTGATCAAGTTCGAAAGTTAGCTCAATCGGTTGATTAGTTTAGAAGTTACAGCATTTCAAAGTTTTTAAAATGTCAAAAATTTATATTTTTACTTATTCCTTTTTCGACATTTTCTGAATGTTATAACTTATAGACTTTCTGTAAAATTCATCTAAAAGCTCATTAAATAATCCTTAATTTTCATGCCTATAAATAAGTCTAGACCAATGAAATTTCTAATCTTACCACTCAATAGATGAAATTTTGCTATTGCATTGGTTCTCTTACTTTCGATAGATTCTATAGAAATCTAACTACTGTATTCATTACTCAATTTATGAAACTGATTGAATTAATATTATTGCCTTGTAACCCTTGTAATATCCTAATCTCTCAATTCAAGTGTGTAAATTTAATTTCCTTTTTTTGACAGTGTATGTGACTGATTTCAAGTATGACATTTAGATCTATCATAATTGAAATTTCAACGTAAATTATTTTATTTAATTTATTATTAACTATTAATTCTATAGCAAAGAACACAAAATACTTTTTCGTAGATAATTTGTATTCTCTAATTTCAATTTTCGCGATTCAACTTACCATTGCGATAATTTTTTCAATTTTTTAATTTCAATTCTTAATTTTTTTGCATTTAACTGGAAATTTTTTGACAAATTTTCGTGTTCTATAACCTTGAGAATTTTGGAGAATGTCAAAAAAAATTTATTTTGTTTTTAATGTTTATTTCAAAGATTAAAATAATCAGATAATGACAAATCTACTTCCATTTCGGCTACCGAAGGCCTTTTTTTTAACCCTAGACTGGTCAACGTATGAACATGACACTGCACTTGATTCTATTATTTTTATTACAATTACATTTTCTACTAGAAAGGTTTGAAAAAATTTGACTTTGTTCTTCAAACATTTTAGAACATTTTAACAATTTTTTTGAGCATGTTTAAAAACATAAAGTTGCTGTAAAAAAAATTCTAAAAAGAAAAGTGACGGATTTGCGGGACTATTTTCATCACTTGACCAGAGTTGTTAGTAGATTTTTACTTGCAGCGTTGTCGTCTTTCGACAAGACCATTGGCTTGCGGGGCTTGCAATCGTCAAAGAAAAAAAAAGAAAAAATACATTATTTTAAAGGAAATTTTATGTAGAAACGTTTAATATGAAAAAGACCGAGATGTTTCAAGCTGGGTTCGAACCCAAGCTCTCAACAGTCCAACTCTTCTTTACGGTACATAAAGTACCCGACCTGGTACTTTATGACCTTGATGAACCTTCTACCTCCACCGCCCATCTTACGGCATTAAATAAATACATTATTTTAAAGGAAATTTTGTGTAGAAACGTTTAATATGAAAAAGACCGGGATGTTTTTGAGTTGTTGATATGGTGTAGTATATTGGTATTTTATTACATACATTTTTAATAACGACTGGAATAATGAAGATTCGAATTGCGGACCTTGGTCCGAGGTAATGCGCTTAGGTATTCCGTGATGAGAAATCCAGTGCAGCGATAGCGCATGTGCTATCGTCTCTGCAGTTACATTGGATAACGGGACAGCCTCAGGAAATCTCGTGAATCAGTCGATGATCGTTAGGCATTGATTGAAACTTCTTGACGATTTTAAAGACACTAGGTCGATATGAATTTGCTCGAATCGTTCAGTTGGAGGTTCAAAACTGGCGATCAGCGATGATACGTGTCCCTGGATTTTATTCTTCTGGCAATCGATGCAAGATTTCACCCATTCTCGGCAATTTTTATTAATCGACGGCCAGATGTATCGTTTAGAGATCATTTTCAATGACCCTTCGATTCCGGGATGAGCTAGCAAGTGCAGTAAATTAAACACCTTTTTAATTAACGGCTCTGGAACGTAAAGTCGCACTGTACCTGACGCAATGTCACAGTACAATGCTAAACCGTTGTCAAAATTGATTCGTCGAAGCGGTTGTCTGTTGCAGCAGTTGTTGAAGCTCGAGATCTTGCTTCTGTGCACCGGCGAGTTCTTCCGATGTAATGGCAGTATACACTGCTTCGACTCGTGACAATGTGTCAGCGACAATATTGTCGTTACCCGACACATGTCTAATTTCAGTCATAAATTGACCGATGAAATCCAAACGGCGGAATTGCCATGGTGAGGCTCTCTCCTTACGCTGTTTAAATGTGTGTTGAAGCGGTTTATGATCTGTGTAGATCGTTACGTGTCGACCTTCGAAAATATGCCGGAAATGTCTCACGGCTTCGTAGATTGCGTGTAGTTCTCGATCATAAGTCGACAATTTTTGACTCGGCGACTGTAATTTCCGGCTAAAGAAAGCCAGCGGCTGCCAGTCATTGTTTATGCGTTGCTGAAGGACGGCACCGATCCCGATTTCTGATGCATCGGTGAAAACTGCCCAATCTATGTCGGTTCTTGGGTGCACAAGAAGTGTTGCAACAGCAAGAGATCGTTTAGCGGCATCAAAGGTAATTTGCAAATCAGTTGTCCAGTTGATAGGATGCGATCTTTCAATGTTTGGTCCTTCCAATTCCTTATTTAACGGCACTAAAATTTCTGCACCGTTCTTAATGAACTTTTTATAGAAATTAATTGTGCCGAGGAATCCACGAAGTGCTTTAACGGTTTCAGGAGGCTGGAGGTTAACGATAGCCTCAACTTTTTCCGGCAATGGTTTAATGTCATGTTCGTTGATTAAATAACCGAGGAATTTAACTTCGGTTTTGCCTAGTTGGCACTTCGAAACGTTTATTACTAGTCCGTAATCACGAAGACGTTGAAATAATATCTTGAGGTGTTGTAAATGATCCTCTTCGTCTTTGGATGCGACTAGTATATTGTCGACATATGGAAATACGTAGTCCAGATCACGGGTGATTTCGTCGATGAATCTCTGGAACGTATGTGCTGCATTTTTGAGTCCAAAAGTCATGTATAAAAACTCAAATAAGCGAAACGGAGTGATAATAGCCGTTTTCTCAACATCTTCTGGAGCTACTCGAAGTTGAAGGAAAGCTTTGGTAAAATCGATGACAGAAAAGATTCGTTTCCCATGTGAATACGCGGTAAAGTCATCCATATATCGAAGCGCATATTCATCGATAAGAATACGGTCGTTTAATGGGCGATAATCGCCACAAGGTCTCCACCCACCATCTTTTTTCTGAACCATGTGTAATGACGAAGACCAAGCGCTCTGCGATGGCCGACAAAAGCCTTGCTCAATCATCTTTCGAAATTCTTCGTGAGCAATTTTGAGTTTGTCGGGTGAAAGGTGACGGGCTTTGCAGGAAACAGGTGGACCAGATGTTGTACGAGTGTGATGCACCGTTGAATGTTTCCTCTTCTTATTATTGGACGGATCAGGCCGTGTAATGTCAGCGAACTCACGTAGCAAATCTATGTAAACGGAATCACCATCTACAGCCTTAATTTTTTCCAATGCTATTGTTGCGTAGAAATAACCGGATGATGCCAAACCTGTAATGCCGTTGCGTAAGCATTTATGTTTGAGGTCAACAGCAAGCCAAAATGACTCAAAAAATCGGCCCCAAGTATCGGTTTAGTGACATCGACAACAATAAAATTCCACGTGATATCTCGACGCAGTCCGAGAATCAACGCTCGTGATGATAACCTATAGGTTTCGATAATCGTGCCGTTCGCGGCATAAAGCTGATAGCCTATGGGTGTTGTCTGCGATATCATCGAGCCGCGAGGAAATATTGATAAATCGGAGTCAGTGTTCATGAGAAACTCGGACCCAGTGACTCGATCTTTGATAAATAATCGGCGTGAAATCGATTGAGAATCACTCTCCGCCACTAGTGATTCTGGTTGGCATTTCCCTGCCATTTACAGCCAGGAGCGCATGATTGGGCATTTTTACTGTGCTTGAAGTGATACCAGCAATAGTCGAATTTTTTAACTTTCCGAGGACGATGGTGTCGGTGTGCTCTGGATCGTGTGTTCGGAATTCGCTCCTGAGCAAGCATTTCGCTAACCTAGCCAATCAATAGTGCAAGTTGCTTACGCAAAACAGGGGTTTCCTCGGCGGCGGATGCGTACATTTTGAAATATAGAATATAAAAATAATATTTCAAATAATAATAATATCACCTGCACTTAAAATTATTTTATTTTCTTGTCACTCTCAGTTTCAGAGTCTGAAATCACCCGTCAACAATGTCTTTAATTCGGTACTGTGCTACCAACAGATTATCGATGACACACGGCTCAGGAATGTGCAGCCGGTGTATAGGCGTTAATCCTTGATGGAATTCCCGGTAACGGAAAGAAAACTGTACGCGACACTGCACGATACATTAATTACGATTTTTTATCACAGCTCGCGAAAACTTTTATCACTATTCGATTCGCACTAAAGGTCCCTTGAATCAACAGTGATGCGGCATAGCGTCCATAAGATGCCCAGCAATGCACCAGCGGTGATAAAAGATAAACACTGCACAATGATACAAAAATCACTGCCCAAATTCACTCACAAACAAATTCACACAAAATTAACTGTGAATGATAAATCACGGTCTCGTCGATTAGACGGCAACGCGACAAAACGATGCGAAAACTCGCGGGATTTTTACGCTGTGTAATGCACGTGGTCGACAATTTAGCGGGTAAGGGTAAAAATGAAATATAATAGATAAATTATTCAAACCAACTAATTATGTTAAAAAAATGTTTTATTTAACCAACGTATTTAAAACAGTAAAAGAAAGTATACAGAGAAGAAAAATGCTTGGAAGCGTGTATGTAGTCCAATAGTATATCTTATTGTGTCTCTACGAATGAGGTAGAGACGGAATATGGAAAAATCGATGTTTGGCGTAGATTGCCGAAATTGATCGATCGTAATTATTGAAGAAACGCTATATATATAGTGATAATAAGAAATATCTTGAATATGAAAATAATATATATATTCAATTTTGTAAATATGAATTATAATTTGACATCTATCAATATCGTGAAGTTGTACAACTTATAAAAAAAGACTTCAATTTTTTAAAGCGCGCGGTATACTCAACATCAATCGTTCGAAAAAGAAAAATAAATAAATAAATACAAACGACAAGGAAATTTTTATTTTGAAAGTTCAAATAAAAAAATATAAATCTGCGCGGTGGCATGGTCGTGTAAACTAGTATAGCTGTTTACATTTCTTGTTTCAGAAAAAAAATTCAATGTATCCATCTAATTAGATATTACTCTTCACAACAGAAAATTTCAACCCATAAGTGATTAGATATTGTATCACAATTATTGATTATTAAAACAAAAAAACAAAAATTGTCAACATTAGTAGGTTCGTCCAGTAGCCAGCGTTTAGACCCAGCAATCAGACGGAAGGCAGTTCGCGTCCAGAGCCCAGCAGAATTTTCACTGAGTTTTTTTTCACGTCATTTACCTCACTTGAATAGTTTAAACGTCAATGATCACAAACTCTATTAGGATATTAATAATAAAATTTTTTTTTAATTGAAGGGCATAGCCGGATTAATGTAGGAATTTTGCCCCTATGGCTTTTTTGACTCATACTTAGGGAGTCGATTTGGTGTCGAATGAAAATAATTCACCTCAATTTTCAGTTCTTTAACTCAAACGATATTCGATAATTTCAAAAAATCCTATTTTTTCGAAATTATTTTTATTTTCATAGTAAAATTCAGAATTAATCAATAATGATTTTATTCCTAATTCTCATGAGTCCAAGACATAAAAACATTATGTGATGATGATTCTTAAACGGAAAGCCGTTATTTAACGAAGAAAAGAAAATTATAATCTCTTTCTTTTTATAGCCTTATTGAAATATGTCACTCACCAAAATTCGTCAGAGAATGTCTTTTATACTGCTCTATACTCGGGAATTTTTTTTTTAATGTTTTAAAGTAGTGGAACAGTTCAAAAAATATTAAACTCATTTTTAATTTAAAAATCTTGCGTGTTAACAAACTTATATTTGGATTTTAGTACAAATAAATACGTATAAAAATTTTTTTTTTGCCAAAATATATCTTTGCAAAAGATAAACATGAAGAATCAGTAGCCTAAAGTAATAAGAAGGGTTCTTAATGATTCAAAAGACACTTAAAAGTATTGAAAACATAGTTTTTACGTGATTGGTATTTAGTAAAATGGTTGAAAATATTTGATAAATAATGTAATTGTGAATTTTAAGCAGAAAAAAAATTTTCTACGTATTTCCCGAATAGAAATTTTTAGTTGAGACCTATTGGGCCCTTATTAGGCTGTCCCAGCTGGGCCCCAGTAAAGAAATCCCCAAAAGATCCCACTGAGGAACCCTCTTAAAAAACATATTACAATGCGAAAAAAAAGATAATTTCAATTAAATCCGAAATGTAATCTAATGTACTAGGAACATTACTTAGAAGAAGTGTGCATGATTTATATTGATGAAAAAATCTCGGTAACTGCTGAACTCAAACCTGCATCCTTCCAATTCAAAATCTTTGATGCTATCCACTAGGCTGACCCACGTATGTGGACGTGCGTGTGTAGATAGTATATTTATTATGATTCAAAGAATTACAGAAAAAGAAACAAAAAATCGGTCTGCCGGTTGATCCTGCGGACCAGCTCCAGAATTGCCCGCCCATTTTGAGATCCTTGAGCTCGAAAAATTGTTGAAAATACTTTTGTATGCCTTTGTTATCGAAAAAAAAAAAACGTTTTTTACCATTTCTTTCTCCCACGATAACTTTCGAACGAATAAACCGATTGAGACGATTAAAGTGGTAATCGACGCGTTTGACTGAGTTCTACAACTGATCAGATTTTGAAATTGGTTTATCCATTCGTTTTTGAGAAATTTCCGAAATACTAAAAGAACATTTTTTTTTTAATTCTTGCGACAACGGTTTCTCTTGAAAGAATTTACCGATTTTGATGTTTGAGGTGGCATTCGACGCGGCTTATGAAGCTTCAGAGCCCAGTTTATTTTGGAATCAATCCATTGAGCACTTTACCTGTTATCCAAAAAAAAACATTTGTGAAAAAAGTTTACTTTTGGAATGTCTCTAAACGAGCTTTACTGGTCAAGCTCAATTTCTTTCAGCTTCAAAATATTGACAAACCGCATCAAATGATACGTTGACGATTGGAATCAGTTAATCCATTCAAGAGTTATAGATATTTACATACGTACGTATATACATACATGCCTACATACATACATACATACACTCGGACATCATCTTGAAATTAGTCAGGATAGCTTCCCAGAACCTCAAAACGTCAAGATCTCTTAGAAACTCTATTTTCGAAAGTCAGACTGAAACCAATAACTTCCCGAATTTTTGGAAATTTGCAATTTTCTTAGCGGGAAATTAAAAATGATATTCGGAGTGTACAGAAAAATAAAAAAGCTACCGTTAAAAAAAAAATTTTTATTTTTGGCGGCCAAAATGGGATCCCCCCTTAAAAAGGTGAAATTTTTTTTTTATTTTAAGGTCGGGTTTTCCCACTTAGCTCCCACACAGAACCCAATTGGGAAAAATAACAATAATTTTCTTTATTTTCACGTTGGATTTCCTACTTAGGCCCCACTTAGAACGGAGTTCAATGATACCGGCCAAAAATTATTTAGTTTTATTTGGAATTTCCCGATTAGATTCTGTTTGGGCCCTTATAAAGATTTCCCTATTGGAAATGCCCCATTGGGTCCCAATGAAGTCCAGATACATGCACTGCGGGCGATCCCAAAGTAATTTCTACACGGAAAGAAAATTCCACTAAAATTTACGATGTTAACATCGTAATCGTGGACTAGACTCATTGGCATCAATTTTTAAATGTCTTATTTCAAAATTTACTATAGTCTGTGTTAAAATTACGATGTAGGTTAATATCTTTACTATTTAACATCGTAATTTTAATAAAGACTATAGTAAATTTTGAAATAAGACATTTAAAAATTGATGCCAATGAGTCTAGTCCACGATTACGATGTTAACATCGTAAATTTTAGTGGAATTTTCTTTCCGTGTAGTCGGGATATTTGTCCTAAAAACAAAAAATAAGTTTGTTAAAACGCTAGATTTTAAGAAAAAAATTTTTCTGAATTGTTCCACCACTTCGAAAAATTAAAAAATATCCTGAGTATAGAGCAGTATAAAAGACATTCTCTGACGAATTTTGGTGAGTGACATATTTCAAAAAGGCTAAAAAAAAAAAAAAAGATTATAATTTTCTTTTCTTCGTTAAATAACGACTTTCCATTTGAGAATCATCATCACATGATTTTTTTATGTCTTGGACGCGTAAGAATTAGAAAAAAAATCATCCGAACCGCTGGTTTGTTGGGGCAGTTTATTAGAAACAAAATGTCCGAAATCAAAAAATAAACAAAACAGGTATTATAATGCTATTTTAAATCTCTAATATTTCGCGATGTATGACGAAAAAACGAGCCAGGCGCTCGGACCTCTCTCTTTCGAATGAAAAGCTGCCTAAATTTAAATTAATTTTAATACTTTTAAATCCTAGACGTGATATGGAATGTGAAACTATTTTTCTATTGAAATAGATTCAGAAAGATTCGAAAATGTGAACTCATATTAATATATGTCGATTCAAGTCATAATTGAAAATATAGAACTATTTTGGTATTGAGAAATATTCAGAAAAATTAAGAACTTTTAATTTATTGTAATTTTTTTCAAACCTACACATAACCTAAATTGGAAACTATTTTGTTACTGAAAATTATTCAAAAAGATTCGAAAATGTGAATTCATTTGAATTTATTTCAATTCGTTATAATTGAAAATATGGAACTATTTTAGTATCGAGAAGGATTCAGAAAAATTGAAAAATCTCAATTTATTCAATTCTTTTCAATCCTACACTCGATCCAAAATATCGAACTATTTTAGTATTGAGGAGGACTCAGAAAGATTCAAAAATGTGAATTAATTTCAATTTACTTCAATTCGAGTCATAACTCGAATTATGGAACTATTTTAGCATTGAGAAGGATTCAGAAAAATTGAAAATTCTTAATTTCTTCCGACTTTTTTTTTAATCCTACACTCGATCCAAAATATTAAACCATTCCCGAGAAAAAAATTTTATATATAATCATATAAAATTATATATAATTAAATATGATTATATTTGACTGTAAAATGAGCGAATAAACTAATTGGATCTGGTTTAGGCGAGGTTACTTGAACAATTAAAAATTACTCAGATTTTATCACAAAATGAATTATAGATTTATTTACACTTCTTTACACTTAAAAATTATGAGACTTATAATCAAGAGCGAATGCAACTAGAAAGTTTATACGCGATAGCGAATGCACCTCACGGATTTAATTCACGTATAAAATTGACACGTGGTCAGTAGCGGTTAAGTCAACAATAATTAATTAACAATTAATTATTGGCGAAAGAACAATTTATTTATTCTCAATAAATAGCAGCCTTGATATACTGTCTAAATATTGAGGATAAGTCAGCGTAGCGGTTTAGTTTAGTTTCACACAAGTTAATTACTGAAGCGGTTCAAGCACGAGGTTGCAAGTAGCAAAGACACGTTGTAGAATGAATATTGGCAGCGTCGTTGAGTCGTCGAGGAGCTTGGTGTCGACGTGGCAGCCTTGCTGCTTATAACGAATTTTCCTATTGGCTTAAAAGCGCGCCAACAGGTATCAGTTGATAGCGAGCTCTCTCATAGGCTGACCAATATAAAATGAATTTTGTGATTGGTCAGCTTGTAGCGGGTTCTCAGGACGTCTTGACACGATCCTGAGTTAGACATTGTATGTGCCGGGCCCAAATGGCGAGTGACCCGGCACTATTCTGACCTTCAGTCAGTAGCGAGCTCGGCAACTCCCGAACCGAGCGGAAATGCACGAAGCTTGATTCAAATTAATCAAGCTTGTGACTGAACATTGACCATTTCTTTATATATAATTATATATAATCGAGTTATTTATAATTACATATAATTTTATATGATTAGATATAAAAATGTTTTCTGGGAAAGTTTAATTGTGAGTTTAGGTTTCATTATATCTAAAAATTGATGAATTTTAAAATATAGTGAAACCTAAACTTACAATTAACTTTCTCAATAAGACAATTTACAGATAAATTAAGCAAAATATAGATAGCCCGAACTGGGAATCGAATCCAGACCATGTTGATATCGCGCTGATTCGGGTCAAAAAAATAACTTGATTTTGACGTAATTTTCCAAATTTATAATGGAGCAAGTCTAGGAAAACAAAAGTAAGTCAAGTTGAACTTCTTTTTTTTTTAATCAATGAAAAACATATTTTAAGGTATAAAAATACGTTTGGTTTTGACTTGCTCTTGACTAAGTTGTCTTACTTAGTACCCATTTACGCCAACTAAGTCCAATGTAAGTCACGTTGTCTTGAATTTGATTTAGTTGACGTTAATTTTTAAGTTAAAAAAGTCATATTGCAATTAAAAAAAAAAATTTATGCAGAAAGTTATTGATAGTTTATAAAATATATTTAGTACACATAGCCAATTAATTTAATAATATTTAATTCCTCAATTAAATAATAAAATTTATAAAAAAAAAAAAAAAAAAAAAACATTTTTAATTATCAATTCGAATTATTAACAATCGATTAAGCTTATCAATTATAATTTCTAAAGGAAAGTACATTAGCTGCATTATTTAATTACACAATTATATTATTGTTCAGTCACGAGCTTGATCATTTTTGAAAAGCTTCGTGTACTTTCGCTACGTCCGAGAATTGCCGAACTCAAGTTTTCACTATATAAAATTGGACATATGTAAGACACGTGGCCGACATATGTAAGACACATGTCCGACACTTGTGAGATACATGTCCGACACATGTGAGACATATGTCCGACACTTGTTAAAAAAAAGTCCAACATTTGCGAGACACATGCCCGACACTTGTAAGATCTATGTCCGAAACTTTTAAGACACTTGCAAGACACATGTCCGACACTTGTGAGACACATGGCCAACATTTGTGAGACACGATCTGACACTCGTGAGACACATGGCCGACATTTGTGAGACACACGACCGACATTTGTGAGTCACATGGCCGACATTTGCAATACACTCGTTTGACACTTGTAAGACACATGACTAATACACGTTGGACACGTACGAGATACACGTTCGACACTTGTGAGACATATGTCCGACACTTCTAAGACATCTGCGAGACACATATCTGACACTTGCAAGACACTTGTGAGAGACATGTCCGATACTTGTAAGACACATGGCTGTAATAAGGATTCAGAGCAGAAAAACACATGAATGCTTTTTTGTAGAGAATTTTATTTTTTATAAAAGCTATGCCTTTGCTACTGCTGTAAAGAATTATTTCATCGACTTGAAAAGAATCCTTTGGATGTTTTTTTTTAATATTTTACTTGCTCACTAAAAAACTCTTGTAACTTTTTAACAAGGACTTAGAGCAGAAAAACAGACCAACCTTTTTGTCAGTAAATTTTTTTTTCAGTATATGCTATGCTGGTGCTCTTTTAAAATGCAATGGTATTAAATCCTTGTCAAAAATAGACTGATTTTTGCTGAAATTTTCATGTTGCTTAACTTTAATTTATAATTTTATAAATTTATTACTTTTCTTTTTCAAACACAGTCGCTTCTTAAATTCACGTTGTAGCTTTCTAAATCTCATCTTATTTTCTACATTTTTTTTTTCTATCAAATTTGTGATGGTGCTTTTAGCGTTTTCCTCAAAATTTTTAACTCTGAGGTTACCGCTGGATCTACAAATAAATTTGAACAGAAGGTTATATACTTTGACAGTTCGATCATATTGAATTCAGCTGCGACAGATGATATTCACTTGTAGAATTAAATATAAAAAAAAAAAAACGAACAGCCAATCAGAGTTTCGCAAATTTCGCGCATCTTTTAGCAGGGCAAACTTATCGGCCCTAATGATTATATATAAAAAAATTTTTCTCAGAATAGTATTATATATAATCATATGTAGAGCTACATATAACACTCTCCGTTTAAATATTGCATTATATATAATCATATATAATCTTATATATATCCATGTATAATTGTATATAATTATATATGATTATATATAAACATTTTTTCTTGGGTTTTGGTATTGAGAAGGATTCATAATGATTAAATACTGTCAATTCATTTGAATTTTTTTCAATCCCACACGTGACCCGAAATATGAAATTATTTTGTTATTGAAAAGTATTCAGAAAGATTGAAAATGTCAATTCATCTGAATCTTTTTCAATCCAACTTTTAATCCGAAATATGAAACTATTTTGGTATTGAGAAAGATTGAAAACTGTCAATTTATTCGATTTTTTTTCAATCACATACGTAATCTTAAAATTCGAAACTTTTTTGGTATTGAAAAGTATTCAGAAAGATTAAAAATATCAATTCATTTGAATCTTTTTCAATTCCTCGGACGTTTAGAAATTCTTATATTATTTTTGGATCCAAAATAATTGAAAAGTATTAATTTTATGTCCAGATGAAAATCTTGTGGTGTAGAAAGTATTCAAAAGTATTCCATTCTCATCTTTTTCAATACTTTTCAATGAGTATTTTTAATCAAGGGCTAGGTGCTACTAATTTTTTTTTTTTTTTTCAATCAATTATAAAAGTGAATATAAAAAAAAAATAATAATAATAATCATAATGTTATTGAAATAATATTCTTATAAAGAAGAATAAATTATTATAGGTCGTTGATATAATCAATCATAAGAGTTGTTGATACATTTGCATAAGCATTTACTCGCATCATTGATCATAAATCCCCTTACAATGATATATATATATATATATATATATTATCCATACATTCTCTCAAACATTTATATGCTGACACTTGATTTTTGCCGATACAACAAACGTCACACTTAGCTTTCTTGTTTTATTTCTTCCTTTTTCTCTTTTTCCTCCCCCTTATAATAAATGCACAGGTTATTATTTTATACATACAATATTGATGGCGCTATGAATGTTGCATGGCGAATCGAGACTACACACGGTGTCTTGGTCTTAGAATACTAGGGGGTGGATCATATTTGGTAAAGTAGAAGGAGAAATACTAAGTGTGTGCCCACTCAACCAGCGAGAGGGGTAAAGTGAGCATGCGCTAAAATGGGGTGGTATTATTGATCCAAACGGGTGGATTGTGAAATCTAAAGGATCCAGCGTCGTGTCCAGGTTCCAATGCGCCCTTGACTCACAAATTTTCATATTATGATTTTATTTTTATTACTTTACCGTTTAATTTTGTTATACAAAATGTATTTTTAGAATAAATGTAAATTAAATGATGCAAATACGCAACATAAATAATCCAAATAATGGTATAAGTATACTTACATTTAAACAATATTTTAATTTTTTTTAAATTTACCACATAATAAAAGTTATGATATAATTTTTTTCATATTTTCTAATACTGATATATACATTTTCTAACTGTTTATTTGACAATGGCTTCTCTGAATGCGTTCAATAAACTCTAGCGTTTTTTTTTTTTTCACCCTCAAAAGCATAAACTCTGTAGTGTCTTTTTTGCTTACAACAAAGTCTGCCGAATAGTTTCTTTTCTATTCCTAACTTGAATGGCATATACAACATTGAGAAAATGCGGATCTCAATAAAAAGTCACATGATTGCGAGAGAACTCGTTTCATCTCGAAAAAGTATCAAGTGTAAGCTAAGAGCGACGGACACACCCTCGTATTCCGAGACGACCTCACGGAAAATGTCCTCGCTCTTTGACGCGTCTGATGAATAGAACCATTTGCATCAAGGGTTTCTGAAAATGGAAAGGCTTCACCCTATCCAAGTGCTACTTGTCTTTCTAATACACCATAAATGACTAATGACTAGTGACATACCAACTTCAATAAATTATTTATTCATTTTATACAAAATATTTTAAATTTAATTTTTGTGACTCCTTAAAAGTAACTGATTATATTTTTTTATTCAATTTAAATGTTTTTAAAAAATGTTAATGACTGTCCTTAAGCTACTGTCATCTTATTTATGCACTCGTTGACGGTGTAATTGTTCGGTGACTGGTTCTTGATACACCGCCATTTGAGTTAAAGATTCTTGGCACTTTAAAGAGTCACGAATCGTAAACATCACTCCGTTTTGCCATGATATATATTCTTTTGCTCTTCTTTTTTTTACTCTATATAACCACCCGTTCCGCCTGCACATGAAGAAGAATTGAAGATGAAGAATGAACAAGAGAATTGAGGAGGAAATTCTTTAGTGTAGAACCGGCATCAGAGTTTTTAATTGCGTTTCTTCAGAGTTCCAATCGACGCGTGTTCATCTTATTGTCATTTTTTTTTTTTTTATGATTATTTTTAATTACCTCTCTTAAAAAATTATAACAAACTTTTTTTTCCAATTAAAAGAAGAATACTTGTATTTCTCATCCACTAAATAAAATTATTTGGTTATTACTGTTTACAATTATCGTTGCGTTAATAATAAATATGTATTTATAAATAAATAATGTTCAATTAAAAAACAATAATAATAAGGTAAAAGTCCTAGTACTTGATCACTCCATGTATTTGTATACCTATATTTAGTGAAATTTAGGAAATATATATACAAATATATGAGTGATCGGGTACTAGTTCCTTGATCGAGTACTAGGTCTCTTATCTAAATATAAAATTAAAAAGAATGTGCTAACTTCTTACCATTCATTTAAAGTATAAAAATAATTTAAAGTAAATGAGCCTAAACATTTTTTACTTTTTCTATTTACGTGTGAGTCCTTGCTATCACACTGTGCTATACACTATTCTACAAGCTTGCCCACTCAATTTTCCAGCACTTTACGTGTCTACCCTTTTTAAAATATAAGAAATAAAATAACATTCCTTAAGTGCTCTCACAAGGAGATACAACTATTTATTTTTTAAAGATACAATAAAAATTAATATAAATAATTTAATTATAATTTGATATATTACATCATTTTTATCATGACCAGTGCTGATGGTATTGTCAAATAAAATTGATAAAAAAAATAACAGCAAATATGAGATACGCAAAAATAATGAAAATACATAAAAAAAAAGTTGTATAAATGGAAAAAAAAAAAAAAATTATGAGAGCCCGATGAATACGGTCCATTATTCCACTCGATAAAGCGATTTCTGTGCACTCACAAAATTATGTTTCTACTATTTAGCATTGGGTACTATTCAATAGGTGGTAAGGGAAAAAGACAAGCCAACGCTTCCATTTGGGTGGACTTGGAGGAAAAACAAACGGAGGTGGTGAGAGATAGAGCGTAAGTTCTACAGAAAGAGAAAGAAAAAGAAAAAGAAAGGCAAAGGAGATGGCTGGCAGACATTACGGAAGTGGAAACTGCTTTGACGGAGTCTTTACGTGTAGCAAACGATCCGTTACGGTCAGTAATCGATCACTTTCCTACATAGCGTGTAAAGACAATATTAATTACATTAATTAATATGATTTTTTCTTTTAATTAATAATAATAAGAATAATAATGATAACAGTTAAGATATTATTTAAAGAATTCAACGAGTAGTTCTGTAAAAAATTGGATTTCAAAGTCAAGTTAATGCTCATGTATTTATTTATTTTTTAAACATTTGCAATTTATTTTATGAAAAAAAAAAAAAAAGTAATAATGGTAGTTTTTTTATGTCTGGTTTATGATGTGGTCCCAAAGGAGTTTAGCTTGGTGGATGTCTGTAGCGGAAAAATATAGGTGTATATATAATAGAGGGAGAGTCTGAGCGAAGAATTTCAAAACGGCGCCTTGACCATAAATATGGAGTTGATTCGAGACGAGCACGAGGTGGGACGAATAATATCTGCCGTATTTTCTTTTGCTTTACTGAATTATTATACGATTCATGTTTCGAATTGACTCACAAAATACGAAGCGGAAGAGAAGCAATGTTATTGTATGGTGGATCACGTGAATAGACAAAGAGGAATATATTTAAATAGATATAGACCATGCACGTATGTAGTATTTAAGTTTCAAATTTTCTATTGTATATTAAAAGAAATGTTATGTTTCAAAAAGACTTAAAACATCAGTCTTTTTAAAACTTTATAATATACTTCAAGGAGAATTTTTGCTTTCATTTAATTTATACACTGAGAGAACAATTCATTTTTGAGACAAATGAGATTTGTTTCACACAAATAAATCCCATATTTGAATGGACTCATTTAATATGCATTTGAGACAAATAAATACATTTATTTGAGCCAAAGATATGATTTATTTGGAGCATTTATTTTAATGAAATAAAGATTTCTTTATAGTTAACAAATATCTAGTTGGCACAAAGAAATCAGTTTGTTTCAACCAAATGAAGATTTTTTAACTATAAACAAATATCTTACTCGAATGTAGGTAATAAATTATTTATTTAAATATATTGTTAATTATGTTATGTGTATATGAAGTCGATTAGGAGGCATATTCGACACGGAGTAAAATGAATTGTAAAGTAAAAAAATAATATATATATATATGTGTGTGTGCGTGCGTGTGTGTGTGTGTGTGTGTGTGTGTGTGTGTGTGTGTGTGTGTGTGTGTGTGTGTGTGCGTGTGTGTGTGTGTGTGTGTGTGTGTGTGTGTGTGTGTGTGTGTGTGTGTGGTAGAGATGGATCTCTATAATTTTTATTATTGTGTGAAAAAATTATGGGTATTTTTAGAATAATTTTTCATCAAATGGAAAGAAAGTAAGCAGGTTCAAGTATGTGTTGAAATGAAACACTTATTTATTATTTTTTTTATAAATCACGTTGACAAATGACAGTTTTTCCATTACCAGTAACATGCATTTTCATACATTGTCTATATATATATTTATCTAATTTTAATTCCTTTTTAGTTTCATGTTTAGGAGGCATCGAAATTTCGTAGCATTTAATATGATTAATGAAACCATTATTTAAGCATTCTTTGTAAATAATAAAAATATCATTTGTTTCAAATATTATTATATTCGTAATTAATCCAAATACTGGATCATTATTAGCATCATTTTTTATGTAAATAATAGACATAGGCTTATAAAAAGTTCCATTCACTTTGAGCCATGTCACAGAATATTTTTCAACATCTTGAGAATATAGGAAATTATTTTTTAAGTAATTATCGTCAATTACACCACCGTATTCAAGACGATCTTGTAAACCTATATTATTAAGAAACTTATGACTTAGATGTAATTGAATTTTTAATGCGACTGTAAAAATGATATTAACACGTGAATTAACTATATCTGATTGATCCTTTGAGCGCTTGTGGAACGATTCATATTTTGAACATGAAAAACCCTTTGGTGGTCCCATATTTCTTATTATGGGCGCGATATGTAAAATTAAATGATGCTTAGGCTTCAAATTTTCTTTAAATAAATCAATATATAATTGATTATGAAATTTTATCAGTTGCTCCAAATGTACAATTTCACTCAGAAATTGTTGGACTCATGACGATGTCAAAAGTTTCGTAGAGATATAAGTACAGTTCCCATACAGGATCATCAAACGGAATCAAATCGCCAATAATTATTCCAAAATACGTCACTAAACAGGACATTTCAGCGGCAGTAATTATTATACAGCCATTTTGAATATAATTTTTCGATATCGACGACACTTTATTTCCATGATCAAATTCAGTATGATCAAAATATTTCAGTCGATCATTCAATTGATCCAATTGAAAGTATTTATTTTCTATACAATACTTGATCATTTTTGCCATGTCGTACCTGCAGACTCCTAAAGCAAAGTCATGCATAATATCGCATGTAGCATTATTTACATTATTAAAAAAAGGGAGTTTATCAAAAACACAAGCTTCTTTCACTCCGTGTGATAAATTCTTGACATCTTGCATATAATTTTCATAGCAACGCAATAGCTTTGGATCCTCTTTACATTGTTTATAACGTTCTATTTTTGATGCCCGACAAAATCGACAAAAATAATTTGCAACAAAACTTTCAGTGTAACCAAAAATACTATTTATGCCTAAATTATCGCCTATTATTCCTACAACTACAAAATATAAATGTTTTTTTTTACCGCTAACAGTTATAGAAATTCCTCTTTTAGCAAGATGAGTTAATTGTTCAATAAGATTATTAAAGCACTTCTCGTTCCCAAACTTTTTTAAATCCGAACTATATAATAATTGAGCTAAAAAAATATGATTAATTGAATATGAAAACTCAGGTGGCATTGCGGCAATAGAAAAGTATAGAGCTCCAATTTTATGAATGCCTGCAGCTGTAGACAGTAGATTACAAACCTCAAAATCGTCATAATACAAGTATATAGGAATAACAATTTCATTTTGATATGATTTTATTATATTTTTCCATATATTTCCTTGACACAAACTAGAATAAACTGAACAATTTTTTGATAATTCAACTTTAATATAGATATTTATCTTTTCAAAAACATTAGGCAATTGAAAGTAATATGTAAGAACTTTTTTTATTGGAATTATTTGGCTATAACATTTTTTTTTCGTGAATATTCTTGTGCCGTTAATATTTTGATCATCATCGATTTCTCCAAGATAAAAAGATTCGGGTCGGATAAGAAAATGCTCATCTTTTAAAAACTTAAACCTTTTATGCTCTGTTTCCAAACCTTGAAACACATCAAAATGTAAACATTTGTCAATGCTTGAGTGATATTGTAGCGGAATGACAGTTTTTAATTGTTGCTGCAGATTACTTGTCAAGTTTTGTATAAGTTCAGACGAATCTTCAATTATACTTTGAACAGCTAAGCGAGTTACATATTTACTGTTATAAAGTTTTCCTATGAAATGTGTCGCTTTTGTTTTTATGAAATCACTATCCGTTTCTGTGTTACAATTTTTATTGATTTCTTCATTAAAATCTTTTTTCTTAATTAACTGATAATTTTTATTTATATTTGTGATGTTAAGAACGGTTATCAGATAATTTTGTCCAAGCTTTTCTATGCAATAAAAGCTCTAAACGTAAAATAAAGACACAGACCCGATGCTTTACTCTATGAACTAGCGAAGTGCACTTCAATTTTTGATAACTTCCATTTGTTTACGAGAAAAGCTTGGACAAAGTTCCCATTTGCTGTACAAGTGCAACAAAGAAAGTACCGTTTATCCAGTTGAGTGCGAATAGAGAAACAAATGAAAACGCGTCTTAATGCAATTACTATTTTCAATAGAGAAATTCGATTGAGGACTTCTGACATTTTCACTTAATAAGAAATGCAATTTATCCCCATTATTACTAAACGCACATTGTTTTACATGTTCATGTAATTGAGATATTTTTAAAAAAGTAAGAGGGCATCCCCTATAAATACAAACATACAGTGGTTCATGTGGATGAGCTACTCTTAAGTGCTGAATAAAATTATTTGAGCTTTCAAAAGTTAAATTACAAAGATTACAACGCATTTTAAGAAGGTAATGATTACCTTGTAGTCCTTAATAATAATATGTTAATTAATTTTAACAATAAAAATAATTATAATAAATATAATTGATGTACACACGCGTAGTGAGTATCACTAGTATAACGAAGAAAAAAAAACAAAGAAATAAAATAAACATTCAATCAATATAAATATTTAAGTAGAGTCAGACTTCGGACGGTGTTCCTTCAACTTATTAAGTAACGTAAGAATACTTGGAATTTTAGAATCAAAATTAGTTCTAATTCCGTAAACTCCCCATTGAATCAAATAATACAAATGTTCTCCTGCTAGTGGATATACTAGATTATAAGTAATATAAATTTTCATCAGCACATCAACAGCTTTTAGAAACGTTGGCAGCGTATAAATCACATCATTTACCCAAACGTAAACCTCCGCTATCTCAATTAAATTTTTTCCAACTATAATAATAAACGGTTGCAGAGGAATTCCGATTTTTTTCGCGTTAGTTTTTAATTCATCTAAGACTTCTTTAATTTTTCCCGGTATCTACGGATCAAATAGAATAATCACATTGTATTAACATTAATAAATAATTACAACTACAAAAGAATATGACAAGTGGGCGTAAACGTATATAAATAAGTACCTCGATGTGAATTAATATACTTTTTCCCGCGTCAGAAACTTCAGGCTTGTAATAATTTTGTTTTATTTTATTATCAGTCAATTTTTTTAATTTGCATTTATTAGATTTCGGGCAAATTAAATGAGGCAGTAAAGTAAACTTGAGAATATTTTTACTGTCATCACTTAAATCAAAATTTTGTAATAACTTTTTATTCAATAATGCCTGCTGATTGACTATTTTTAGGTCATTTAAAATTAAAATTTTATCAGAAAACTGGTCCCACTCCAGAATAAATTTATCTTTAGCATCAGGAAATTTTTTGTCAAAATCTTTTTCTATCAGTTCATAGCCATAAGATTCTTGTAATATAGGCCACAACTTCAATATGTCCGTAATATCTTGGAATTTTTTATTCACATAATCAGCTTCACGTAATACGTATGATAATTCCCAATGTTTTTGTACTTGAGTAATTTCACGCTCATGAACAAGAATTGTTTGACTACTTTTAGCTGCACTAATTTCTTCACTGCTTTCTTCAATGTGATCTGTCAATCTTGATATTTTCTCTAAATTGTCAGCTCTTCTCATGAATGTTCGCATATTTCGGTACTTATCGATAAATTTACCTTTGGAAACTTCTGATTTTAATCGCTTTGAATCTTCCAATTTTACCGGAGATACAAAAAATGTTTCTTTGCACTCAGCTGGAAAAACATCAACAGTTTCTTTAACTATTTCCCTCCAGTGATCATTAGTCAATGTTTTATTTAGTTTCATTAATTGTAAGACAATTATATCTGTTAAAATCGAAATGCAGCCTGGGTCAAGTTGATCATAGTGTTGATAAAGTTTTAAAATTACGGCACCATAAGGATGGTTTTCTAAAAAATTCTTTAAACCATTGGGAAAATATGTACTAGTCTCCAAATCAGATTCTTAACAATTTTGTATATGGTTTTCTGCATTCGAAATCAAAGGAAGATTTAAATCCACTAAAGAAGTAGAAGGAATAATTTCCTGATCATCAGTAGTATTCTCTGGGAGCGCAATATGGAAGTCGTAAAATGAATCTTGTACTTGCTCTTGTACTTTCTTGATGTTCTTGTTGTTTTCCATCTGTATAAATGTAAAAATAAAAAATTGAATAACAAAATAAAAATATATAAGAGAAAACTTAAATTTTGTCTGAAGACACGAAAAGAAAATGTAAAATAAGAATGAACCTACATGTTCGCGAAATTTTTTTTTTTAAAGTCAACCTTGCTTCCATAAATTTAACAATTTTCTCGAGTTCATCTTTATTTTCTAATAGTTCTTGTAATAACTCTGTGTTCGTAGTACCGTTTTCTGTTTCGATTTTAAAAATATATGAGAAAAGAAAGAAATTAATAAAAAACAAAATCTAAAAATGAATAATTTTTTATATCAGTGAAAGTAACGGACATATCAAAATTTTAAAAAAAGTTAAATTAATTAATTAAATCTCAATGGTTGAAAATTAAAAAATTTTTACCTAAACAATTTTAATAGATTTAAAAATTAAAAAATCTTTACATGTCTGTCATTTTCGCTGATATTTTGTTTTTCAAAGCAAGCAAACAACATAATAGTTTATTAAATTAATTTTTTTTAGTTTATAGGTTAAGCTCAATATAAAAATAAATAATAATATTCTTACCTTCAAATATGGACAACAAATAAGATAAATTCCAAGCTGATAATAATTCTTCCATATTTAGTTTTGTCATTGTTCATTAGATAATCCGTAATAACTTAATAAATAAATAACAATCATTAAATACACTCACTGTGTAAGTGATGTAAACAAAACATGTGATAAATGGCGGGACGATGCTGGACGCTGGTAGCGACCGTAGCGCCACAAGTCGCAGCGTAATTTTTCAAAACCAGATTTGTTAACTATAAACAAATCTTTATTTGAATGAAATAAATGATTTTGTTCATTCAAATAGACCAAAATTGAATAGTATTTGACTCAAATAATATAATAAATTAAATATATAAATTATATAATAAATTAAATTAAATATATAAATTATATAATAAATTAAAATTTAAAGAGTTTCGTGAATCATGTTTTGAATATTTCTTAAGTGTAACTAACTAATTAGCATTGTAACGATATTATAACGGATAATTAATGATATTAAAGGATATTGTAATGAATGATATGAAAAGATAATTTAATAAGTTATATGTACTATATATGAATATTTATATTGTAATAAATAATTCATACTCTAATGCAATATATTATTGTATTGTATTATATTGTATTTGGATGGCTGCAAGAAGTCTAAACTTCATAGCCAAATAAATAAATAAATAATAATAACAATAACAATAATATGAAATTTTATCTCATGGTATGGTCATGTAAATCATACGACAGTTTGTGACTCAGTGGAATTATATTTGTGCAAGTTTTATTATCAGCTGCTTATAATTTTTAAAAACCATTTCGCGTGAATATATGGAAAGGGAACTCGTAATTATTTCCGTACTCAATACAAATGTCAAAATCTCAAAGACCTGAGCTCACTATGTATTAGTAATTTTTTTTTATAATTAATATTTTCCGAAAGCCTCCTCCGAAGTATAATTCACCCTAAAGAGGAGTGAATAAATAAAAAGTCATTAATTCCACGTTCACTCTGGATTCACTTCGCGTTCAGTCTGCAAATTTTTTACAGTGTTCTGATACCTTTTCCGTTCTAATAACATTTTAATATACTGTTCAAAATAATAATCATAATATTAATAATAAATGTTATCTAAAGATTACCATAAAATTAATTTAAAATAAAACTTTATTATAGTATTTAATAAATATGAACTGGAGAAGTTTCACTTCTTCCGCGTGTACACACTGATACACGCACTCTTTTCTTTCCTACAAGGGATTTTGAAGTGGCTAAAATTGGCCCTAAAGTGACCAAAAATGATACTTCTACCCTATATATTTGTAACAGGCATTTTGCTAAGGTAAAGTTCCATTTATTTTTCGATTCTCAAAGTTAGGTATACTATAAAAAAAAAACTTGAGTACTTCACAAGATCAGTTGAACAATAATAGTTCAGAAACATTTGAAGAATTATTCTATATTATGTAGAAATCCAATATCATCCAAGTGCGTAATTTGACTCTATGAACCCCAAAATAGATTTCCGTCACAACATTAGTAATGAGTATCATTCTTTAGTTCAAAAAGGTATCGTATTTCAAAAAAATCACTTTGTCCTCAAATAACCCCAAGCATTTTCTTCTATACTTACACAATTTACTATCAAAATTTGATCACGAAACTCCAGAAGTTAGAATTGGTCATCTTAAAGGTGTTGTAGTATACTATGCAGATTTATTATTTTTTTTTTTTTCCATACACTTTTATAAGACTTTAACACTTAAGATGACATGGTCACATTGTCGGAAATGGTTGAGCGATGATAATCTCCTTGTTTTTTCTTCTTCTTCTTCTTTTTTTTCTCTTCGGCTTCTTCTTCATTTCGAGAAGTAGGTACACACAAGATCGAAATCAAAAGTTATAGTACGGGTTAGGTGTTCCTATCCTGATGCTTCCGTTTGGCTGATCGGATTCCCGATGAGCATAAGAAACGAATAAAAGCGATAAAAGAAGGCAGAAGGAAATGGTTAGCCCGTCTAACCTGGATCCAATAAAAATGCTCGGCATTCCCAGAGTCTAACGGCTCGTTTGTTTGTTCGATGGTCGATCTTGGACCGGACCTTGCACCCGTACCCATCAACTTCTTGCCACGACGTTTTTTTCCCTCGTCTTTACTTTTACTTTTTTCTTGTTTTCATTCACCCTCATCCCTCCAACTCTTGGCTAGTAGGTATATCTCGCTGGCATGTCTCTTTCCTTCATTCTGATTCTTTCGAAGCTAAAACCCATCAAAGACTAACCAAATATTTGCCAAGATTCTTACCAATCTATCTCGAAGAATGTTCTGAGACCACCAATGTTTTGAACACCCCTTTTATAACACAAATTATAAGTTAGTGGTTTAAACTCTTTAATATCAATCCTACTTATTCTTCCAATGTTCTGATGTGATTTTTTTTCTTTCAACTAATATTTACGTTCAAGTATCGTTTAGATACTTTTTGAAAACTCTACACTCTATTACACTGTGAAAAGAGCGGTGTTGAAAATGGACTCAATTCAACACCGTGTGGTATTAGAATAATATAACACCGGTGTATGCGGTGTAATTTTGTGGTGTTAAATCGGTTTAAAGGCGGAGTAATACCGGTGTAAACGCGAGGTAAAGTATTTTTCCTGGATACTTTATATACTATTGCTCTGATCTTAGTCGAAAGTCATTGAAATTCTCATTTGAATCACGGTAATTGATTTCTGTATGATGACATTGATTTTTTGAACATAATTGTGAATAAAAAAGTTAAGAACGTTTTTTTATTAGGGGCCATTAATAAAATACATTTGCACTTATAAGGTAGGAAGGGGTATCACTTACTCTGACAAGATACGTCAAGGAGGGTTGGGGGGTCTAAGGAAACGTGATGATCGCTGTTCATCAAACAATTTTGCAAATTTTTCTCTTGGTTGGTTTTAATTTCATTTTTTTGTTACGATAGAGGTTCATTTGTTTCATATTAGTAGATACAAAAATATTTCAATGCATTTATTTCTGTCATGATGAGAGGGGAGGTCTATCATTAATGTCGCAATATTGATAGGGGGATCGCAGAAAATGTGACATAGCATGACAAAGAGGAGGGGGGGGGGGTCTAGAAAAGTAAAATTTTGCGTGACCTATTTTATGAAAGGTTCTTTAAGTATTTTCGATGAATTGCATTTTTTAAATTTAATGTAGAACGTACCGTTGTCAAGTTTGAAAACACCAATGCAATCAAAGGTATTGTCAAATTAAAAATATTGAAAATTACGTTTTCGAGCTCTTTGAGCGGAAAGTTTTGAGGCTGGCCCGCAGAATCAACCAATCTACAGTTTTATTTTCTATAAGTGTTGCTCAATTATTGCAGATTTATTCAATGTAAGTAAAATTGAAAAATGTAACGTAATTTAAGCCAATAAAAATTAATTCTTAAACTAAAACTTTTTTTTTAAATAAGTTTTAGAGGCGGGCTCTTGTGTGCTGAAAAGAAACATTTTTTCAAAGCATTGTTATTTTTGAACATTGTTTTGTTCGAAATAAATAAAAAAATTTTGTATCCGGTGTTCGAAAGCCACAAGAAATTACTTGCTCAGGTAGACCGTCGTGCCCCGGTCTCCTTGAATATACTTAATTCTTATAATTTTTTAAAATTTATACTGATTGATTTTATGGTAATTAATCAGAAATCAGATCAAGCATGAGGTGACGCTTTGAATACCTGGAGTCAAGAACATAATATATATATATATATATATACATATATATGTGTGTGTGTGCGTTTGTGTGTGTGTGTGTGTGTGTGTGTGTGTGTGTGTGTGTGTGTGTGTGTGTGTGTGTGTGTGTGTGTGTATGACGATAAGAAGATTATTCATTTGAAAGGGATCGGAAGAACTGGGTGACGAGCAAGTTAACGTTGCATGCCGATTGCTTGACCAACTCGTCTCACTTAACAAGAATTGTTATGCATTAATTCAGTCCACATCAATATTCATATAATAAATGAACGGAACTTATTTTGTGCTTAACATGTTAGCATTCGCAATGAAGAACTCATGTGGATGAAAATACTGTTCTTTTTGTGACAATTAATTTTGTTTGACTTATCATTGAGTAGGCTGATAACTGCTGGAATTAAATTTATTTTATTCATTACAACAAACTTATTTGAATAATTGTCCGTTTCTTATTTTTTTTACTTTTATTCAGTAACCAAAATTTATTGATTGCAATTTATTTTTATTCAACTACATCAAAAATTTTTGTAATTAAATTAAAAAAACGGATCATGTGTTTGTAGGCTTTGCAATTTTAATTTCGTTGAGTTTAAATTTTAGTTTTTATTCAAATCTTGTTTTTTTTTTTTTTTTTTTTTTCTTCTAGGATTCTTTGTTGTAAGTCACATTATATTGTAAATCCTTTGCACGTTCTTTTACCAGCTACAATTAGCGGTTTAATTCTTTCGGTAGAATTTAAATTTTAATTGATTTATTTATGTGCGCCCTAACGCTTGGATATTTCATCATGAGATTCTTCTTTTGATACGTGGAGTAATGCCAAAGTGGAGGTTATCTTCTTTAAATTCTTTTCATTTCATAATTTTTTTTTTTTTTTTTTTTTTTTTTATTTGATTTCTCCTTACATGAACATTTTTAAAAAGGTTTCACTCTAAAACCGAGGGTGCAATCAAAATTAACACACTGGCCGAAAAACATTGAAACACCATAAGCGATCCCTGTAAAAAAAAGGCCATTCGGCAGCCGAAATGGAAGTAGATTTCTTATTATTTAATTATTTCAACCTTTCAAATAAACATTAACAACAAAATAAACTTTTTTTTGACATTCTCATGAATTCTCAAAGTTATAGAACAAAAAAAAATTATCGAAAAATTTTAAGTTAAATGCAGAAAATTTGAGAATTGAAATTAAAAAATTGAAAAAATTCTCAGAATGTTAAGTTGAATCGCTAAAATTCAAGTTGGAGAGAATTAAATTATCTACGAAAAAGTATTCGGTGTTTTTTACGATAGGATTAATAGTTAATACGAAATTAAATAAAAATTTGGAAAATCCAAAAGTGCACGACTCATAATCCTTATTTATTATGAAATAATAAAATTAAAACATGAAAAATAATAATAAAAAAATGGCGGGAAGCACAAGTAAATTCAAAATGCATACAATTTTCTTTTATTAAAGTTTGTTGTTTTTTTTTTTTTTTTTTTTTAATTATATTAGTATTTTTTTTATAATTATAAGAAAACTTAATTAAAATATTTCGATTAATAACAAAAAAAATATATGTAAATAAAAAAAAATTAAAAAAAAAGACTCGAATTGAAAAAATTCAGGCTTACCAATTAGCAATAATACCAAAAAAAAAAATTCCGCCTCTGGTGGAATAAATGAACGTATAATGTATAGATATATCACCATCCATGTTAATGTTACATATATATATATATAGTTATACAGCTTATTTTATTCTTTTATTTATTGTAATTAAACGACACTGAGTAACCGAGCCATTTGCAATAGGTAACCTACAAATCTTTCAAGGAATTTAAAAAAAAAATTCGATTTAATAACTGGATTTTTTCGCAAGTTATCGTGTCTACGGGTTTCATACTTGACGGACAGGAAATTTTTTTTTAATACTTTGATGATTTTTCCGTTTTTATTGAACTAAATGAATTTTAAAAAAAACGGCATTAATCTCCATTAAATTATCTTCAAAATAGTATGCAACATATCTTAATTCCGTGAACTAACAAAGGTATAGTAATTGAAATAGTTGCCGAAGTGAGACGAAAAAAATTTTTCGATCGTAAAGCACTCTCTGATGCTTTGCATCATGAGTCGTGCAAAATAAGTTGGGTTGAAATTTCAATAATAATAGATCTAAGTGTTATACTTGAAATCAGTCATTTACACTGTCAATATAACAAAATTGAGTATACACACTTGAATTGAATTATTTGAATTTTAAATGTTACAAAAAACTCATCCTCCTAAATTTTGAGATTTTTTTTATCATTGGTTCAAAAGATATAAAATTTTCAAAAAAAACCGCTCTTTTCATGGTTTTTTGCTTATAACTTTTTGAAAAATATTTTAAACAAAAAAACTCAAAGGATAAAAAAGTTTCGTTATTCCATGTCCATTTAGGAAAAAAAATACACATGATTTTTTTTTTAAATTTTTCTGTGTTATTTTTGAGTTTTAATACTTTGAAGTCGTTTTCTGAAAATCATGCATATTTTGATTTTTCTGAAAATTTATGTCAACAAACTACTATCTATCCCACAACTTTTCAGGTGGTTCCGGTCGTGGGACCTCCATGGCTACTATTTTCGTTCGATTATTGAAAATAGCAAAAATTTTTCGCCGCTATAAATTATTGTCTACACTGATTTTTGATATTGTACACTTGTTTATCTTATATATTAGAAATTGATTTCGATTTTTTTTGTTCTTAGTAGGAATTTAGAAGCAGTAAGCAAAAGCTTATGGTACTTATGAGCAGTTATACTAAATGTTTTGATTTATTGAGAAGCAACTATTTCAAAGCAAAAGACACATTAGATTGGCTATGTAATTCAGCTAAGACCATTACAGGAGCTTGAAAATATCATATAATTATTTGAAAAAGCGACGAAACTGTATTACAAATGTTTTTAATTATTTCCTTGTTCTTTTAAAAATTTTACATTAACGATTGTTTATGAACTAGAGTACTCCTTAGTTAATGTAGCTTTATCAAATAATTATATGATATTTTTGAGCTCCTGTAATGGTCTTAGCTGAATTACATAGCAAATCTAATGTGTCTTTTGCTTCGAAATAGTTGCTTCTCAATAAATCAAAACATTTATTATAACTGCTCATAAATAGCATTAACTTTCGCTTACTGCTTTTAAATCTCTTTTGAGAATAAAAAAATATCGAAATCAATTTTTAATATGGAAGAAAAACAAGTACACAGTGTCAAAAATCAATACGGACAATAATTTATAGCGAAAGAAAAAAATATTTTAATTTTTAATAATCGAAAAAAAATAGTAGCCACGGAGGACCTACGACCGGAACCACCTGAAAAGTTGTGGGATAGATAGTAGTTTGTTGACACTAATTTTCAGGAAAATCAAAATATGCATGATTTTCAGAAAACGACTTCAAAGTATTAAAACTCAAAAATAACACAGAAAAATTAAAAAAAAAAATTATGTGTATTTTTTTTCTAAAAGTACATGGAATAATGAAACTTTTTTATTCTTTGAGTTTTTTTATTTAAAATATTTTTCAAAAAGTTATAAGCAAAAAACCATGAAAAGAGCGGTTTTTAAAAAAATGTCATATCTTTTGAACCAATGATCTAAAAATTTTCAAAATTTAGGAGGATGAGTTTTTTGATGAGTACTAAAAACTACCAAAAAATAACGGAAATTAAAAATTAAAATTCTTAAAACCGTCCGATTTAGCGTGGAATACCCCATATATATTGTAGCATTATGTTTCAATTCTTGTTAGAGATAATTCTCAGTTATCTTTGACTAAATAGTCGTTGGTATATAAGACATGTAAATAGACGCACACATTGAATATACCTTAATTATATGGTATTTTAGGTCAGCCCCAGAAGCTGCCCTGTACCAAATTAATTTTTCGGTTTTCGAGACAGTCCCATAAACTGCTCTGAACCAGTTTATAAGGTGTGAGAATTCACTAATATAAGTTAGGTTATATATACCTGACTGGTTTAAAGGTTCCTCCTCGGAATATTCTGACGATGATGATGTATCTCTGAACCTGCTTTTTATTTTTTTCTGTAATTTCCTAATATTTTTAAAGATCTAGTATCGAGAATCTTTGGAATGTTTTCATTTCTTGCTTTTTTCTATGATAGCGATGTGTGCGTGTATTGTGATAAAACACTAAAACGTGAATGAGAAATATGGCGTCGAGGAACAGGAAGCAGGGGCGCAGCAGTCAGTTTTTCAAACTATATGCTCTCAAATTAACTGTGTTGTGGTACCTCTTGCGTGGTACTACATGTTGTAAAATTATTTCAGGTTACTAATCTTGAGGACGAAGCATGAGTATAATAAAAATTTTAACTTCCTTTGAACTAAAGTTTCTGGTGATAAATTTTCTATCTTTGGACTAAAGTTTCTGGTGATAAATTTTCTATCTTCTATAAAATGTAAAATTAATTCAGTCGATAGAAATTCAAATCATTAACAATTGAAACTTTCCTTTTTAAGACCGGAAATCAAGAGAATACACTTGCTTAATGTTACGCATTTTTTTAAACAAACTTCTTGAGTAACTTGCAAGAGATGTTTCAAGATGTCACGAACTTCTATCAACGCATCAACTTTCTTGCTTGTGATCATGTTAGGGGGCTTTGCTTTCGAAGATTTGTCTATCTTCACTTGTAAAAGCTCTTTACTGACATGATCAGCAAGCACAATAAATCGGTCAACCATTTCGAAGCATGAGTTTCATTTCTTTTGCACTTCTTGAATTAACTTGAGAAGCGAGTTTTCAGGCGATCTTTTTGAAAAGTTAGTAGGCTTGTTGTCACCCTCTCACTTTGTCGAAAGAATGTTACAATTTTTTTCACTTTAGAAAATAGGTCATGCAACGAAGATGGCTCAATAGTATGATCTATATTTAAGTCATCAAGAGTATCGATAGCATCATTTTCATCAATAGGTAAGTCGACGACTTGGTTTTGAGATTCAGATGCTTGTGGAGTTATGTTTACTTCCACAAGAAGTTGACCAATATTATTTATGGTGCTGCGACTGTTGGACCGCGGACAGTTCAACCGCAACTGTTCAACGAACGACACTTCAATTGTACGACAGCTCAACCTAACGACATTTCTACCGAAGACAATTGAACCACTGTACAAATCAATCGTTGACTCATAGTCCTCAAGACAAAGTCCGCGATATCCTCAAGACAAAATATCACTACGCCAAAATATCTTCACAATGATCAACGATGGAATAATTGCGACAGAATACTCAAATTTTATTTAGAAAAATATGTTTTATGAACCGTACCATCCTAAGTTTATGTGTTGACCTGTTTTCAAAATATCATACACCTAATATCTTTGAAAAAAAATCTGGGCGTCGGTTGACCCTGCGGGCCAGCCCCAAAACTTCCCGCTCTTTTCGACCTCAAAGAGCTCGAAAACATTAGTGTAGATATATTTTCGAGCTCTTCGAGCTCGAAAATGCTATCACATGCAATTGTTTTTTTACGATCTTTTCAAGCTCTAACAAGTTACCTGTTATGCTGAAGTTTGAAAATTTAAGAATCGAAAATCATCAATGAAGCGGTTTTTAAAATTTAGTTCCTGATTATGCTCAGTAAAATAAGTGTATTGAGATAGAAATCAATGTCGGAGATCAAAATCAAGATTTAAGTAAGTTTTGACTCATGTAAGAAACAATAAAATATGAAATATCCGATAAAAATATTAAAAACTACGTTTTATCGATTTTTTTGTTGATAATATGATTTAAACTAAAAACCAAGTTCGATGACATTATATGATCAAAAGAAACCATAAAAAAGATGAGTTGGTATGATATCAGGCACATTTTTATCGGATATTTCATATTTTTACCTCAATACACTTATTTTACTGAACATAATCAGGAACTAAATTTTAAAAACCGCTTCATTGATGATTTTCGATTCTTAAATTTTCAAACTTCAGCATAACAGGTAACTTGTTAGAGCTTGAAAAGATTGTAAAAAAACAATTGCATGTGATAGCATTTTCGAGCTCGAAGAGCTCGAAAATATATCTACACTAATGTTTTCGAGCTCTTTGAGGTCGAAAAGAGCGGGAAGTTTTGGGGCTGGCCCGCAGGGTCAACCGACGCCCAGATTTTTTAACTTTTTAACGCCAATATCTTTTGAACTAATCAATCGATTTTGATAGTTCACGTGGCAATCGGCACGTTTCATTGAATTCTAGAGCTGATTAAAATTTGAAATCGATCGCGTCAGTCGTTTCGAAAATATTTAGAAAAAACCGTTTTTCACCATTTCTTTCTCCCGTGATAACTCTCGAACGAATTATCCGATTTTGATGTTTGAGGAGGCAATCGACGCGTTTTATCAAGTACTAGAGCTGTTTAGATTTTGAAGTCGATCGTATAAGTCGTTTTTGAGAAATCAATAAAAAACTAAAAAAAAAATTTTTTTTTTTCGTAATTCGCAAATATTTTCGAGTCTATTTGATCAAATAATCTGAAATTTTTAGGAAAGTTGATGGCCAACAAGCTCGTTCGATTGTCACCTCAACCATCCAAATCGATTCATTAGTTCAAAAGTTACAAAGAGTTTACATACACACACACACACACACACACATACACACACTCGGACATCATTCTGAAAATAATCAGAATAGCTTCCTAGAACCTCAAAACGTCGACATCTGACGAAAACTCGATTTTGAAATCGATTGAAAATCGGGGTGAAAACAATAACTTCCCGAAATTTTTGAAAATCGTCGATTTTCTTAGCGGGAAGTTAAAAAGGGCACAGTATGATTCAAAGCGTATGTGTTGATCTATCTTTAATAACACACCCAAAATGGGTGAAAAAAGAGCAAATTACGATTGCAAAATTATGTGTTTTTTAATTTCTTTAATTACATGCCCACATAAATTAGTTTGATTAGTACAAACAAAAATTTTTTCAAATCTATTTCACTGGAAACAAGCCTAATTTTGTTTCATGAAATCAACTTTTATTTTTACCGATTTATTTAATATTATAATATGATTCTGTACATGTATTCAGTTGAAAAGATGTTAGGTTGAACTTTCTTCGATTTAATTGTTACAGAACCATTATTTATTACATGTCTAAAAAATGGTGACATGACCGTTGATCCGAAGACAATTGATCCGCGACAATTAATGTGCGACGATTGATACGTAAACCATTGATCCTAGCGACAATTGATCCCAGCGACAATTCATCCGTAGACAATTGATTCTAGCAACTATTCATTCGAGCGATAATTTATTCAAAAAAATTTTATTTGTATTATTAAATGAAGATTATAAAAATTACACGTACACAAAATTAGTGAAAAAAGGGCATAATTTTTCACATTTATTTGTGTGTGAGTATATATTTAAAGTTACACGCACACAAAATTATTGAAGAAAGGGCGTAATTTTTCACATTTATTTGTGTGTAAATATATATTTAAAGTTATATGCACAAAGAATTAGAGAAAAAATGGCGTAATTTTACATTTATTTGTATGTGAGTATATTTTTAAAATTACACACACACATAATTAGGGATGAGAAAATAAATATATATATATATATATATATATATATATATATATATATATATATATATATATATATATATATACATATGATAAAAAAAAAAAAATTAGTTTTATTAAATAAAGTACGAAATGTCGCATGGATCAATTATCGGCGGATGAATTATCGCTCGGACTAATTGTCGTTAGGATCAATTGTCCACGGATCAATTGTCGCTGGGATCAATTGTCCGCGGATCAACGGCCAGGAAATTGTCCAAAACACAAAATATGTTTTCTGTCGCCAAATTCATTTTTTATAGCTCCTTTAATGTTTGCATCCCCATCTGAAATGAATGCTGCTATTGTACTATCATGAATACTCGAGTCATTACAGATCTTTCTTAATTTCAAACTCAAATTTTCAACTGTTTTTCTTTTTTCACATGATAAGCACCCAACTCAACAGTTTTCATCTCAGTTCACTGAGAGAAAACTGCATGGTTGCGGTAACTAGAAAGGGATGAGCATGAAAAAATAGTAATCTTAAGTAATATTTTTAGTTTCTTGTACTATATTACAGTGCCCGAACCTATTTGAAAGAAGTAGTATCAACTAAGCATTACTAACATTCTTTGTTTTGTTATCATAACTATTTAATATTATTCCTCAAAACTTACACTTCAGGTATAATAAAAAAGGCCATTCGGCAGCCGAAATGAAAGTAGATATCTCATTATTTGATTATTTCAACCTTTCAAATAAACATTAATAACAAAATAAATTTTTTTTTGACATTCTCATAAATTCTCGAAATTATAAAACAAAAAAAAATTGTCGAAAAATTTTAAGTTAAATACAAAAAATTTAAGAATTGAAATTAAAACATTGAAAAAATTATCGGAATGTAAAGTTGAATCGCGAAAATTAAAGTTGGAAGAATTAAATTATCCACGAAAAAGTATTTGGTGTTTTTCACTATAGGATTAATAGTTAACACAAAATTAAATAAAATAATTTGGGTTGAAATTTCATAAATAATAGATCTAAGTGTCATACTTGAAATCAGTCATATACACTGTCAATAAAACAAAATTGAATACACACACTTGAATTGAGATATTTGGATTTTATAAGTGTTACATAGTAATAATATGAATTCACTCAGTTTCATGAATTAACTAATAAATACAGTAGTTAGATTTCTATGGAATCTATTGAAAGTGGGAAGACCAATGCAATAGCAAAATTTCATTTCATGAGCGGTAAGATACGGAATTTTATTGGTCTAGACTTATTTATAGGCATTAAAATTGAAGCTTATTTGAAAAGCTTTTAGATGAATTTTATAGATAGAAAGTCAATAAGTTATAACATCCAAACAATATCGAAGAAAGAATAAGTAAAAAAATGAATTTTTGACATTTTGAAAATTTTGAAATGCTATAACTTCTAAACTAATTGACCGATTTTGCTTATTTTTCTACTCGATCAAGGTAGTTGACCACAGAATACGTATACCAAGCTTCAAAGTGATCGGATAAATATTGTGGCAATAATTAAAGTGATAACCTGCATAAAATTAGTTTTTATTATATTTTGTGAATTTCCAAAATCATTCATCTATTAGGAAAAGTAGTCAAATCAATGAGCTGCATAGTGAAAATTGAAAACAATCGACCAAGCTTTTGGATAGAACAAACAGAAATAAGCTATCTCTTTTCATTTAAAAGTTACATCCAGTCAAATCGGTGAACAATTTTTTTTCGAAAATTTTACGAAATTTCAATTAACCATAACTTCTAAACTTTTTGGCCGATTTGGCTCATCTTCAAACTCATCCAAGGTAATCGTCCATAGAATAAGTATACGAAGTTTCATTAAGATTAAGAAATTGCGAAAAAAAAATAAGATAACTTCAATTCCATCCGAAATGTAATCTGATATATTAGGAACGTTACTTAGAGGAATTATAAATGATTATTATTATCGAAAAAATCCCGGTGACTGCTGAGCTCGAACCTGAATCCTTCCGATTCAAAGTATTTGATGCTATCCACTGCGCTGACCCACGTATGTGATCGCGTGAGTGTAAATAACTAGATCTAAACAATTTTCTATAAAAATAAGAAGTATACGTGGCTATATCTGAGCAGATATAATGAGATCTCATTATGTCAAATGTTGTATTTAGTTCAGATATAGTAATATCTGATCAGATCTTACGAGATATACGCAGATCTGACTAGATATAACCATGTCTGACATTATATCTAGCCCAGATCTAATTATATCTGATTAGATCTGCCCAGATGCAAACGATGGTTGGCCAAATACAATGAGATCTGATCATGTCTAAATATTAGATCTGATCAGATGTAAATAGATCTATTAAGATATAATTCGATCTGTTCCGACAAAATTATATATGGTTAGATCTGAACCATTTTCCCCGGGTAGAAGCACAGCCGAACTATAACTTTTCAACTGGTTTCGCAGCGTAGTGGTATTATCGTTGGTCTCCTGCGCATTTAGTGTGTTAGGTGTTAGGTTCGAATCCTCCGTAGGGTAGTGGCAAAAATCCAATTCTCAAAGAGAAGAACGAGCATGTAGGTATGATATTAAAATGTTGATGCAGTATAAAGTAATTACTCTTGTACTTAAGTTGAATTGAGCATTGAAAAAAAAAATAAAATAAAACAAAAGATTATATTTTTAATTTATCATTGTTGAAATAACTTACGGCGCTAAACTAATATAGTAGCTAAAACTATAAATTCTTAATAGTGGTTGTTATATTTATATTGTGATAATAATTTTATCGAATTAGACGTGCTAATTATAGAGGTATGGTTGTCACAACAATTTTCTTCTGGACATGCTGAATAAGAAACTGTTAAATTTACTACAAAATAGTCACCTTCACTATTTTTCTTTTTACTATTAACTAATATTATATCAATCAACGAAACTGCAGTTAATAGTGGAGGCCTCATCCAACAATGTTTTTTATAGTTCAGAGAACCATTTTTTTTCTCAGTGTTCCTAATAAAGACATTGTGTGGTGGTGAGTCCAGATATCAGTAATAAGACGAACAGATTCAGTCTGTTGCAGTTCAAAAAAATCAACTATATAAATTAAAAAGCGGCACGTAATATAATAATAAAGTTATCAGTAAAGACTATCATTCTAAATAGTAATTCTTTAATTTATAAATTAAAACGGAAATAATTACAGAATGAATATTAAAATTCATTGTCTATGTAAGAAAAATTACTATTTGAACTTTAGAAATCGTAAGTGATACTTAGAAAATTTACGATCGTCACGACAGGTATTATAAAATTTATTATTTGGAATGTTAAAATTCCCTATATTGATACCCGGGTTTGGGTTATAATTTCAAACATCAGTTTTTAGAGTTTATTTTTTTCCATGTATGTTATCATTAGATTGATTCTAATCGATTCAAGACAGGCTCAACTCGATCCTAAAAAGTCGGTTATTTTTAGATACAAGTCGATTTCTGACTAAACCCGAGTCGAAATATTTGGTCTGATGTTAGTCTAACTGCACTGCATTTGGACTAATTGGTCTGTATTTGAACTAGTTGATCTATTTTGATCTTTTATAAAAATTTTAAGCTGTTTTTGATCTGCTGTTTTATAAAACAATTGCGATACAGAAGGACAAAACTAGATTAATTCTGGAACTTAGAAAAATTTTGGTTCTGACATTGTGCAAGGACAAAACTAGATTAAATCGTGGACTTATAATAATTTTATTGATTTCTAGAAAAAATTTATAAAAAGTATTCTAAGATCTAGAATGGATTTTTTTTTTGTTTACTATTTACTTAGTGTCTTTTGTTTAAAAATGTCGGCAGTTAATGATTATCTGACAGCTATATTTTTTATTTGTCTTGATAGAATATTAATAATATTTAACGAAAGTAGTAAAATTGCCGTTAAAATCTTAACAAAAATTTCTTCAATTCACTGAATAAAGTCGAAAAATATTCTGACATTAAAAATCGTATCAAAATATTCCTCTGTGACATTGTAATACGAAATAGCAACAGCACGTTTTAAATATCAAGAAAATTTAAATAATTCTCTATATCTAGATGTTTCGGAATCACTTTCCATGAGCAGTAAGTTTAATTGAACTTTATTCGTTCTTGTTATTTTTAATAAATTATGTAGTAATTAATTTTGTCCATAAATGGAAATATTAATTTTTTTTTGAATTCAAATTTATTGCTTTTATATAACGCTTTTAATGAAGCAAAGAATTGAAAAAAAATTTGTCACGTAATTTTTTTTTTTTAAATTAAGATTACTCAGTGTCGCACAATCTTTGTGTTTCTTAGAATAATTCATTTTTTAATGGCAAGGTTTTTCACCAATTATTCTTTAAATTAAAATTCTCTTTCATTCTAAATATTAACTTATAATAATAAATTTCTGTATTTATAAAAATATTTAACAGATGATGACAGCCTGGGAGTGGAAACACGGTGGGATCACGGTGGATCCAGGGTGGTTACAGGGTGGGTTTGTGCCATTTTATCACCGTGTATACACGGTGGTTACATGATGTTTCCACGATGGTAACACGGTGTACCCACCCTGATTCCACGGTGTATTCACCGAGATTCCACAGTGTATCCACGGTGATTACGCGGTGTACGTGGAATCACGGTGGGTACACCGTGTAATCATCGTGGAATCACGGTGAATACACCGTGTAATCACCGTGGAATCACGGTGATAAAATGACAAAAAACCCGCCGTGGATCCACCGTGATTCAATCGTGTTTCCGGGGTGTTTCCAGGGTGAATCAAAACCGCGAGGGGATAAGGAACTGAATGAGTTGGAGGTAGAAGAATCCAGAGGAAAATAGTAGATTTTTCTCAGAATGTATGTTCAAAGAAAGTCTCAGTTACTATGATGCACTATCAAAAGAAGAGAAGGAGGATGAAGTTAAATTTATTTTAAGTGATGTCTATATGTTAATTGAGGCTAATTTATTTATTAAATAAATATTATTTTATATCAATGAGTAAAAAAATATCAAACTTTCATTAATTTTTTGTTTTTATTATTTATCATTATAATTATAAAAAAAAAATTTTAATCTGTTTTTGATCGAATATAGATCAAAATCAGACTAAAAATAATAAACAGAAAAAGTCGGATTTTGATTTAGATTAGAATAAAAACAGACTAAAAATAATTGACAGAAAAAGTCTGATTTTGATCTAGATAAGAATAAAAGACTAAAAATTATTGAAAATAAGTCTGAAAATAGTCTAAATAAGGAATAGTAAGGGCAAAATTAGATTAAAATTCACATATTAATTGAATGTAAATAAAAAATAAAATTTAATAAAAATAACTTAAAATTTTTAGTTGGTTAAAAACAGATCAACCCGGGTCGAAATATTTGGTCTGATGTTAGTCTAACTGCACTGCATTTGGACTAATTGGTCTGTATTTGAACTAGTTAATCTGTTTTTGATCGTTTATAAAAATTTTAAGCTGTTTTTGATCTGCTGTTTTAAAAAACAATTGCGATATAGAAGGACAAAACTAGATTAATTCTGGAACTTAGAAAAATTTTGGTTCTGAAATTGTGCAAGTACAAAAATAGATTAAATCGTGGACTTATAATAATTTCATTTATGTCTAGAAAAAATTTATAAAAAGTATTCTAAGATCTAAAATGAATTTTTTTTTGTTTACTATTTACTTAGTATCTTTTGTTTGAAAATGTCGGCAGTTAATGATTATTTGACAGCTATATTTTTTAGTTGTCTTGATAGAATATTAATAATATTTAACGAAAGTAGTAAAATTGCCGTTAAAATCTCAACGAAAATTTCGTCAATTCACTGAACAACGTCGAAAAATATTCTGACATTAAAAATCGTATCAAAATATTCCTCTGTGACATTGTAATACGAAATAGCAACAGCACGTTTTAAATATCAAGAAAATTTAAATAATTCTCTATATCTAGATGTTCCCGAACCACTTTCCATGAGCAGTAAGTTTAATTGAACTTTATTCATTCTTGTTATTTTTAATAAATCATGTAGTAATTAATTTTGTCCATAAATGGAAATATTAATTTTTTTTGTCACGTGATTTTTTTTTTTCAAATTAAGATTACTCAGTGTCGCACAATCTTTGAATTTCTTAGAGTAATTCATTTTTTAATGGCAAGATTTTTCACCAATTATTCTTTAAGTTAAGATTCTCTTTCATTTTGAATATAAACTTATAATAGTAAATTTCTGTATTTATGAAAATATCTAACAGATGATGATAAGGAACTGAATGAGTTGGAGGTAGAAGAAGCCAGAGGAAAATAGTTGATTTTTCTCAGAATGTATGAACAAAGAAAGTCTCAGTTACTAGGATGCACTATCAGAAAAAAAGGAGGAGGCTGAAGTTAATTTTTTTTTAAGTAATGTTTATATGTTAATTGAGGCTAATTTATTTATTAAATAAATATTATTTTATATCAATGTGTAAAAAAATATCAAAATTTCATTCATTTTTTGTTTTTATTATTTATCATTATAATTATAAAAACAAATTTTAATCTGTTTTTGATCGAATATAGATCAAAATCAGACTAAAAATAATAAACAGAAAAAGTCGGATTTTGATCTAGATTAGAATAAAAACAGACTAAAAATGATTGAAAATAAGTCTGAAAATAGTCTATGTAAGGAATAGTAAGGGCAAAACTAGATTAAAATTTACATATTAATTAAATATAAATAAAAAATAAAATTTGATAAAAATAACTTACAATTTTTAGTTGATTAAAAACAGATCAAATTTTTCTACCCGGGAAATTTTTCGACCCGGGAAGTCAGCCTTTCCTATCCCTAATGTAAATCCTTATACTCTAGGGTGCGCCAAATAAAACTTTTAATCTTTTCTTTCTTAGAAACCATGAAAATCTCGTTCGACATGACGGAAAAAAAAGTCTGTGAAAGTTTTAGCTCTTAATATTAATATTAAGAGGTGGCGCTTCGTGATTTTTGATTTTGCATTTAAATAACATGGAAGAAAATATTTTTTTTAGTTTGGAATTTTTTATCTCGGCAATGACTTATCGTACGAATAAGGTCAGCATACATTTTTATAAGGAATTCAACGCTCTACAAAAAAAGTCTCTAATCATTTTTCGATAAATCCATCTGTTCAAAAGTTATTGGAGCTCGAAGTCAAGTTCGAGTAAATTTCGAGATCTTTTTACTTTTCCAACGAAACTATCGGACTTATCATAAAATATCATGAATATTTTTTCTAGACAATTTTATTTCCTACAAATTATCGTTGATAATTTTTTTCTAAATTCTGCATTTTTTTCTAGTTATATCCATTTTAATGACAAGCTCCTGAAAAAATTGTGTTCTGATCGATTTTAAGAGCTTGGCATTGAAATGAAAATAACTAGAAAACAATGCAGAATCTAAATAAAAAATTATCAACGATAATTTGTACGAAATAAAATTTTCTACAAAAAATATTCATGACATTTTATGATAAGTCTGATAGTTTCGTTGGAAAAGTAAAAAGATCTCGAAATTTAATCTCACTTGACTTTGAGCTCCAAAAAATTTCAACAGATGGATTTATCAAAAAATTATAAGAGACTTTTTTTGTAGAGCGTTGAATTCCCTACAAAATTGTATGCTGAGTTTATTCGTGTGATGAGCTATTGCCGAGATAAAAAATTCCAAACTAAAAAAATTATTTTGTTTCATGTCATTTAAATGGGAAATTAAAAATCACGATGCGCCACCTCTTAATATTAATATTAAGAGCTTAAACTTTCACAGAATTTTTTTTTCGTCATGTCGAACGATATTTTCATGGTATCTGAGAAAAAAAAAATTAGAAATTTTATTTGGAGCACCCTTGTATACTCCTATACTAATTCCTACGGATTCTTACATAAATCCATACTTTCCAATAGGGATTCCTATGGGCTCTCATGCAATCCCACATAAATTTTTTTGATAGAGATTCTATAGGTATTCAAACGTGGAACGTGTTTTAAGTGATTACAAAAGACTATAGTTTTGCTTATGGCTTCAAACATATATAACACATATAATGTGTGTTCAAATAATACACTTGTTACACACTTGATTCTAGAGTTTTCTAAAATATTTTTGATTTTGACTTTTTTTTAAGTTATAAATAAAATGAAATTGAACAAAATTGATGGAAAACCAGTAAAAAATTAAATGTCAAGTTCAATGACCTAAAACTTTTTTGGACCAGCGGAAAAGTTTGTAAGATAAATTCATCTTTGTCGCGTGGGTTAAAATTGAATACGAAACGTACATGGACAATCTAAAGATCACGCCCATTCTCGAGGATGTAATTTGTGTCGCTCTGAAGACAAAGTATTATTCTTCTTGTGCATTGTAACGAGTTACTGGTCTCGATCTTCTGCACGCGACCCTTATGTCATTTCTTACCCTCTGTCTTTTCTCGTATACTATTTTATCCAAGGGTTCATTAATGGACAAATATCGACAAGTGTCTTTTTTTTTTTTTTTTTTTTCTGTCTAATATATTTTTTTAAAAACAATTTTATTAATTTTTTTTATTATAAAAAATCAATTCTACTTTACGACAAACTTTAATAAAAAAAAAAAAATTCATAAACTTATTCTTTTTCAGGATCGAGTCATTTATAACAAAAATATCTTTCGCATTGATTTGAGTTATCGAGGAATTACTTCAATGGTTTTTAAAGACAACGTACTTATTTCTTCAATGATAAAATTCAACTCTTTCAATAAAAGTTTAAGTAAGTATATTATTTCAATAACGGATCAAAACTTTATTATATAAAACTTTTATTTTATTGCTTACTATTTATACTCTATAGTCGTTTAACCTGGATTGTTTTTTTAAAATTATTAAATATTTATAAAGTGGGTGGATAATAGTACCTTAGATAACTAGTGCTATCGAATATTATACTTAATGTCACTAGTTGTCTACGAGATTTTATATAATAAATGCTCAAAATTAAAACGTCGTTAAATGCTTAACGTCGGCCTTATGCGGTCGCGATCATTTTAATAGTGTGTCTTTATAGAAATCAATGTTTTTTTTTTTTTATTCAGTTTATTTATTTATAAAAAATTACTCAAGTGTTTATTTATTTAATCAGTAAAAATGAAATTCAATACTTATTTATTTAAGAGAATATAAAATAATATTTTTATTTTATTGTTTTTGTAATGGGTCCACTCGTATTAATTAATTAAGATGTGGCCTTAATTAAACAAGGGTCCACACATATGTGAAACTTAAGGTGTTTCACGACCTTTGCTCAGCTAGCCAGCCTCAGGATAGGATTTTCCCCGTACTGGGCCACGCAGTATAAATTTTAGAAGAGAGAAATTATTATTAACTATGGCATTTATTTAGAGAAAGTCGCCTTACAAATAAATGAATGAACGTGAACAATAAAATAAAATGGCTGATGCAATTGACTCGACTATTCCAGAATATTCAAATGACTCTACTGACAATTTTGATTAATACTGACTCTACTAATTTTATAATAATAAATTGACATAAATTACAATTGATTCGACTAATCAATAATTAAATAATTTTTCAATTATTTTAACCATCAAGGCAACTCCACTCACTTCAAACTTATCAACCCTGTTTAAAAATATTGATTGAAAAGAATTATAAATGATGAAATTCGAATTCGTTTCAATAATTTCAATCCTTTTGTTTGTATATATAGATATACAGTTTGCATAGAGTAACCGCTTCTCAATTCTTTTGATTCAGTATTTTTAACCAGAGAACTCCTTCCAACGTTCCAATCTCCTTCAATCCAAGGTCCTCCAGTCCAATGACCTCCAAATCCTCAAATCCTCTAACTTTCCTCCAGCAAATCCAAATCTCCAAAATCCGACTCCGCAACAAATTTTCCAATATAATTAATAATTAAATATAACTGAATAAAAATAAGCTTCCTCAACACGAGGGCTTATAAGCTCTTGGCTACATAGAATGGCGTATATACTTTTACTTGATGTTGTAGTATGAATTGAAAATAGCGATGTGGTCAGGAAAGCGTCCGCGCACGGTGACTGCCAATAGCCAAGAGGCCGATCGCTTGTAACTTGGGAGCTTTATACCCCTCACCCGCAGGCTGGCCAACGTCTAAAAAATATCAACTGCCCGAAACTCGACAGCAGTGACCTCAGCGATAAGTGGAAAGTTACTTTATCGGCCGTTGTTGTGGAAGGAGGTCGCCTCAGCTTTTGACGCGAGTCGATATTTAAATTTGAACAAAAATAAACAAAATTCTACCCCGTGACATTTTATTAATCAATAAACATGAAAACTAACCTAATAAAAAGTCTAATACATGTATTATTTAATATAAAAACTTGAACAAGGTTTTTTCTTAATATAAAACTAACGAGTCTTGAAATTTTTGGTTACTTAATGTTCTTCTTTGATTCCATTTTATTAAGATGTAGTATTTATTTTTACTTTCGATAATTTTTTAATAAAATTAGAGTTCAGGTTATAATTTTAAAACGACACAAATTTATCAGTTAATGACGATCCACAATCGTTAGCTGATCTATTTAATGCGCATGTGTAATCTGGAGATTTTTTTTTTGCTAATGCTGCTGCTTTAGGTAAACGTGAGTTCACCCCGATAACCTATCTTGAACATTTTGATAACTTGTATTATAGAGTAGGGATGTATCACGCCTATTTTCGTCGAATTTTGCGGTAAAAGGGATGTACAAATGCTTTAAAAAAGTTTAAACAGTGCATTTGACAAATCAGAAGTGATGAGTGTTTAATGAAAAAGTTTATGAGGCCGAGGTTAGGCATTTAACGGCGTTTATTTTGAGCATATATTATGTAAAATAATTTAAAGTAATTGACATTGACGAATTATTTTATTATTTTGCGACCGTAATTTAAAATATTTAATAAGCTTTATATTAAATGAATCAGAATCAATATGTATTCAATTCACTCGCTTTATCGATTTAGTATGAACTTTCCGGGAAAAAATCATAAGACCTGACCATGCATAATCATGCCTGAATATGCGCCAGCCATGAGCATGCGAGATCATGCTTGGTCAGGCATGATTATGCTTTCTCATTGATGATCATGCATTTTCATGGCTGGCGAATATTTGGGCATGATCATGCTTGAGCAAGCAGAATCATGTTCGACCAATCATGCTCATGGCTGGTATATATTCAGACATGGTCAAGACTGAGCAAGCGAAATCCCTAGAATTATTATAAAAAAATAAAAATAATGACAATCCAACTTTAAATTAGCTTATGTTGTTAGTATTGTTGTGTAGTTAATGTTCACTGGCTGAAAAGTACTATTGAAATTTAACCCGTGACAGGTCTCGAATCCACGACCGCCGTGTTATAAAGCACATCTGCTGTCTACTAGACTGACCTATCTCTTTTAGTTTACGATGACTCTTGACATCTGTTAAAAACACAGGGTAGTAAAAGTAAAAAAATTATTTGAATTCAATCTTGATTTGTTTCTTAAGTTTTTACTAAATAATTAATGAAACGAATTCTAATTATAAATTACAAGTAAAATAAACAATTATATTAATCTTAGTTATTGATTGAGAAAAAATGCAATTATAATGATTATCATTAACAGTTTGGCAAGAATTTATTAATTTGATTCGCTTTAATTAATTAAAAGAAAAGAAATTGAATTAAATTATAATTTATATATTATTTTAATCATCGATGAAAAAAACCGTAATAATTTCAACAACTATCGTCAACATAAAAATAAATTTTGAATTATTAAAATATATCATCAAAATATTTGATTATTCCTGATAAAAAACTTCGATTAAATCCGATTGAAGTTCGATCAGATTGTAATCGGATTCAATCAGTTCAATCGGAGTTTTTAATCAGGGATATTGATTAAATTATTTTAAAAATATTTTTAAATCAAACCTATGTCAGAAAAATGATTTAAATAACACTTCTTTGACTTAACTTGTTGTCAATTAAGCCAAATAAAGTCAAATTTGACTCAAACAGATACTAAGTAGAGCTATTTGAAAACATGCTAAAAACGAATGAAAAACACATTTGATTTTGATGTTTCTGCTAAAAAATAAATCGGTCTATCAGTTGACCCTGCAGGTCAGCCCTAAAGCTTCCCGCTGTTTTCGAGTTCGTTAAGCTTGATAAATTTGTTGTGAATACATTTTCGAGCTCGAAAATATTTTTGTGTGCCGTTGTTTTTGAAAAAAAAAAAAAAAAACGTTTTTTACCATTTATTTCTTCAACGATATCTCTCGAACAAATAAACCGATTAAGAAGGTTAAGGTGACAATCGATGCGTTTTATCAAGTTCTAAAGCTGATAAAATTCTGGAACGGATTTTTCAAGTCATTTTTGAGAAATTTTAAGAAAACTAAAAAAAAATTTGTTTTTATTTCTTTCGTTAACAGTATCTCTTGAACGAATGAACCGATTTTGATGGTTGAGGTCGCATTCAACACGGCTTATAAAGTTTTAGAGCTGATAAGATTTTGGAATCAATCCATTGAGCAAATTAATAGGTATCCAAAAAAAACATCTTTGAAAAAATTTCATTTTTGAAAAATCTCCGAACGCACCCTACCGATTAAGCTCAAATTTTCACAGCTTATAGTATGTAACAAGCCGCGTCAAATACCACCTTGGAGATCAAAATCGGTTTATCCGTTCAAAAATTACAAAATATTGACATACGTACGTACGTACTTACCGACATACATACACTCGAACATCATCTTGAAATTAATCAGAATAACTTCCTAGAACCTCAAAACGTCAAGATCTGTTAGAAATTCGATTTTCGGAAATCGGACCGAATCCAATAACTTCCTGAATTTTTGAAAATTTTCTGTTTTCTTAGCGGGAAGTTAAAAATCGATAGACTCTCATGACTGTTGTGGAAGACCTGCACTTGTCTATAGTACTTTCTCTCAAAACTTATCCATCGTCATTGTTGCGTAATTACAACTGCATTTGATTTCAAATGCAGTTGTACTTCCAGCAGTTAGCGACATCACTTACTGGGGCTTAATGTCTGCAGCATTTGAATTGGATCATGCGCAGTGTGATGCGTGCGCATTACCTTTTTCCATTATCTTTCACAACGCATATTTCAAGGGAAAACACGTGTTTTCTTTTTATTTTGCACGTATCTCGAGATAATATTTTAAATAATTAATAAATATAATATCAAGAACTCATTAAGCTCCATAATTATGATAATTATTTATATAATCCATCCACTAGGACTCATAAAATTAACTCATCAATAACTCAAGAATTGAAAGTGATCAACGACCACGCTTTTCAAGAGGGTATTCATATGGAAACCATAACAGGTGCATACTCATTACCTAAATAATTATTACAAGCGTTCAAATAAATAATAGACTCTAAGTTATAATTAATCACATGATTATGATGATTGATTATTTATAAAAAATCAAATTCTCGCTAAGTAGTCATTGTTACCATGCTACCACGCGTTCACAAATAAATTCAAAATAGTGTGATATATTGTAAACTCATTGAAATCAAATCACCTAAGTGATCAATAATTCAAGAGCTCAATAAACTCAATATGCAAGTGTTTGGTGCTCATTATAATGATTAATACTTATTCTCATAACAATTTATTACTCAGCTCAGTGTTCAGATAAACTCAATATAATTATTTCGATGCACATTAAAATACTCGAACTTACTAACTCAATTTCTATTCATATTATCTACGTATTCATGAGCTGAAACATTTATCAGTATGAATAAATTAAATCCACGATTTAATAATGTAACCCAGTGATATAATATGTTGTGACAAATAAAAATATTGTTATATTTTTAAACATGCGTATTTTTCCACTATCCCAACTACCAACCAGAACTGGCATGTATTGCATAAATTAATTATTCCAACATTTTGTGGTCCTTCGAGCCAGATGGTTGGTTGGTTGTGTCGGTAGCATTCATAAGTGGGCAGCTGCACTCATATGCTCCATTACAGGTTCCAGAGGTCAACATGAGGGATGAAGATCCCGAAGATCACCCCAAGGCCAATCAGCGCTCACAGGTTCCTGACGACTCATCTAAGGAGCCACATTTCACTCCGACGATAATTTTCGACGACAAATCTGCACTCAGTGACTCCAGCGTCCCCGATGGTAGATAAACCGACCATGGAGATCAGATCAAACTCAAAACAAAGCACACTGCAAAATAAACGAGCACTATTTCTCTAGCACTCGAGCTGAAAGACATCGGCCAGCACTCACGGTTCAGGGCTTTCTGAGACTCGGAAGCTCTGGCTGCAACACTCACCGTAGTCGGATATTCTAACTATTCGATTCGAACGCTATTCGCACACCCCTAAATGAAAACTTTCACACTTATGAACTTAAAGAAATAGATTTTTCATTTTCAATTTTTAATATAGTTTTATTGAGTCATAAACTGCACGGAGAAAAATGTCAAGTAAATATGCCTATGCAGCACAGTAATAATTACAATACTCTATAGTTTTGTATAAGAGTGGCAGGACATAAGCTATAGAGTAATGTAAATATTACTGTACTGCATAGGTATCTTCACTTGATATGTTTCTCTGCGTGTCATTCAACTTACACCAACCATACCACGAACGAACATTTTATATTGTACCGAAATATAAAATATTCTCATAAAAATGATGCCACTATAACTATTAAATAATTTAATGTTTTTACTATGAATTATATGAAATTATAATTTAGTGAGTAACTAGAACATTTTATAAATTAAAAACGCTATATATTGTGCTTAATTATTAGTACCTGAATCAATTAGTCGTTGAAATAAATACATTACTCATGAAAAAGTTATTTCTCTCTCTTTTAGATATAAATTTATTTAAGTGTTAAGACTTCGGACCGGAAAGATTGCAGAAGGAAATAAAATTTGCGTCACTTCGAAAACAGTCCGCTCAACAAAAAAATCTATATTCACTCTGGATGCGATGTGATTTTTTTTTAAACTCCAAAAGTCAAAGTGATAGAGTGGATTTAGATTAGAATAAAATTCGTATTCACTCCCGAGTTTTTACAGTGTATACTTCGAAGTATTTTCTTTGGATTTTTATAAAAATACATGTAGGGCATTCAACGCCAAATCGGACGGTTTTAAGAATTTTAATTTCTAATTTCCGATATTTTTTGATATTTTTTAGTACTCATCAAAAAACTCATCCTTCTAAATTTTGAGATTTTTTTGATCATTGGTTCAAAAGATATGAAATTTTCAAAAAATCCGCTCTTTTCATGGTTTTTTGCTCATAACGTTTTTAAAAATATTTTAAATAAAAAAATTCAACGAATAAAAAAGTTTCGTTATTCCATGTACTTTTAGAAAAAAAATACACATAATTTTTTTAAAAAATTTTTCTGTGTTATTTTTGAGTTTTAATACTTTGAAGTCGTTTTCTGAAAATCATGCATATTTTGATTTTTCTGAAAATTTGTGTCAACAAACTACTATCTATTCCACAATTTTTCAGGAAGTTTCGGTCGTGGGACCTCCGTGACTACTATTTTTTTTCGATTATTGAAAATTAAAAAAATTTTTTTTTCGGTATAAATTATTGTCTGTACCGATTTTTGATACTGTACACTTGTTTTTCTTACATATTAAAAATTGATTTCGATATTTTTTTATTCTTAGTAAGGATTTAACAGCAGTAAGCAAAAGTTAATGCTATATATGAGCAGTTATGATAAATGTTTTGATCTATTGAGAACCAACTATTTTGAAGCAAAAGAAACGTTAGATTTGCTATACAATTTAGCTAAGACCATTACAGGAGCTCTAAAATATCATATAAATATTCGAAAAAGCGACGAAACTGTATTACAACCGTTTCTAATTATTTCCGTGTTCTTTTACAAATTTTACATTAATTCGTATACTCGGTAGACCGTTATGCCCTGGTCTTCTATATATATACATATATATATATATATATATATATATATATATATATATATATATATATATATATATATATATATATATATTACATATATATACATTACATATATTATATATTACATGTATCTCTCTCTCTCTATATATATATATATATATATATATATATATATAGAGAGAGATACATGTAAAGTTGATAATTTGAATATTAAATAAAAATTTAACCCAGGCTGAGGCATGGGCCGATGGTCAGTTACTAAGGCTCGATTTAACAAAAATTAAACTATCGGGCCTGGCCCTGGCCGAGGCTCGGGCCAATGGTCACTACCCAAGGCTCGGCTTAATTTAATGAAACTAATGGACCAAGCCTCGGCCTAGACTTGGGCCAATGGTTAGCTGCTAAGGCTTGGCTGAACGTAATCAAACCATCGGGCCAAGCCCTGGCCAAGGCTTAGGCCAATGGTCAGCTGCCGAAGCTTGGCAAATGACAACAGGGCCAAGGCTCGGCTTATAGTCATCCTTGACGATTCCTACCTGGATGATTTTGTTTCATGAACTAGAGTACTCCTGAGTTAAGACAGCTCCGTCGCTTTGTCGAATAATTATATGATATTTTAGAGATTCTGTAATGGTCTTAGCTGAATGTATAGCAAATCTAATGCTTTTTTTGCTTCGAAATAGTTGCTTCTCAATAGATCAAAACATTTATTAGAACTGCTCATAAATAGCATTAACTTTTGCTTAATGCTATTAAATTCCTACTAAGAACAAAAAAAATCGAAATCAATTTCTAATATGTAAGATAAACAAGTGTACAATATCAAAAATCAGTGCAGACAATAATTTATAGCGGCGAAAAAATTCTTGCAATTTTCAATTATCGAACAAAAATAGTAGCCACGGAGGTCCCACGACCGGAACCACCTGAAAAGTTGTGGAATAGATAGTAGTTTGTTGACATAAATTTTCAGAAAAATCAAAATTTGCATGATTTTCAGAAAACGACTTTAAAGTTTTAAGATTCAAAAATAACGCGGAAAATGTTTCTAAAAAATTATTATTTTCTTCCTAAAAGTACATGGAACAACGAAAATTTTTTATTCGTTGAGTTTTTTTATTTAAAATATTTTTAAAAACGTTATGAGCAAAAAACCATGAAAAGAGCGGATTTTTTGAAAATTTCATATCTTTTGAACCAATGATCAAAAAAATCTCAAAATTTAGAAAATAAGTTTTCTGATGAGTAATAAAAAATATCAAAAAATAACGGAAATTAGAAATTAAAATTCTTAAAACCGTCCGATTTGGCGTGGAATGCCCCATATAGATTAGATAAAAAAATATCTAGCAATTGTACAGACGTATATTGCCCTATGAATTAATTTTAGCACGTATTAGAGTTCCAAATGAGACACAGAGATTAGCTGAGTTGCATCATCTATAGGGGATAAATTTTTTTGACCCTCTGTATTTACCCTCTCATTACATTGTGACTACGGTAATTTTATGGTACAGTCGGTCTAAATTAGCTGACTCGTTTAGACAATAAAATGTATCGTGCTTGTAGTCTATTCGTCTAAATGAACAAAAAAAATATAAAATTAAAAATTCATTAATTAGCATTTTATAAGAAGGAATTTTGAAGATCATTAGTTCTTAGTTATGATTTTATTTATTTTTGAAATGAAAAAGTTAATCGTTAAGAAATAAGTAATAATGGAGTTTAAATGGTAGATTGCTGGTAATAGATAACGAAGAAGGCATTTCTCAACGAAATTCGACGGTTTGTGACGTTATCGAGTGTATCTATCCGCTACTAGCGGATATTATTAGTAATTATGTTGAAAAAAGAATATGGAGTAAGAGACCCAGTACCCGATCAGAGAACTAGTATCTGATTAGTCATGTATTAGTATATCTATAGTCACTTAATTTCACTAAATCTAGATCGAGAACTAGTTCCCTGATCGGATACTATGTCTATACATTATATGAAAAATAAAAACTAAGACTAAAGAATCAAACAATGATAATACAATAATAAATACATATACATAGTCTATAAATGAAAAAGAAAGAGGTAAAACATTGAGTAGATAGAGAAAGAAGTAATAGTAAAATAGAAGGAGAAAACATTAGATGTCAGTTGACATTACGAGCGTCCAGTGTGATACAACTCTCGTAACGTCCCTTTTGTTCACTCGTATATAACATTCTATGTTCTGTTGGCCTATAAGAAAATAGCTGGATGATGCAGTATATGTTATAGTATTTACAATACGATGTGCAGTAACAATAATTTTAATAATAAAAATGATAAAAGAATAAATAAAAAATTTTAAATGTGAAAAAAGTATAAGCTTATTAGCTTTTGTAATTTATTTATTACAGAATATAATCAAAATGTTATTATTTTTTTTTAAATATTCAATAAAATAATTTATTAGAGTAGGTAAGATCAATGAGAATCATTTTTAGGATTTACTGGAGGGATAATTTCGCATCAGCATCGTGATAACGTTATCGAAGTTGAGCAAATGGGTAAGAGAGAAGTAAATGAAAGCGAATTGAGAAAAGAGAAAGATAAAGACTTCTGGCAAGTTCCGATAACACGACTGTCGGTTGTTATTTCTCGATTTTTTGAGGACAGAAGGGAAAAAAGAAAGAGATGACAGTTTAATTGAAAGAAATCTCGTTTAGCGACAAGCCAAGGAGAAAGGTGAAGTTGGTAGCTTTTATGACAAACTCACCCTCGATTATGTCTTCTTCCACGTTTACTTTTTCTCTAAATCTCTAAGAGTAAGATAGACTCCAAAAGCTTCGTATTATTAAACAATCAAACTTTTCATGCTCCAATCTCATATATCAAATTTTTTTATATTTATTTTTTTTCAATTAATTTTTTTCGTATTAATATTTCGATAATATCTATATCTCATTTATGTTGTTTATTCAATAAAATCCATCGAGAATCATAAAAATTTATTTTTTATGTAAAAAAAAATTTTTTTCTTAATTTTGATTAAAATTTTGATTTATGATATTTTTAAAAATTAAACAATTGATAATTAATCCTCGACGGTTACACTTCCAGCATGGATCACAACGGTCACACGGAGTTTCTAAAATATGTGTCTTCAATCAAGTGATCTTCTCATTAATTTTAATTGAGTTAAAAAAAATTACCGTCTGGCAGTCAGAATGGAATATGGATTTCTCTAAATTGAAAGTGACGTCATCCCCCTTCCACCGCATTAGGGGTAACCAGAGGGTCCACCCTCTAGCCTCAAGAACCGATAGTGAGAGATGAGGGATACAAGCGGGCCTCGCACTTATCCCCACCCTTGGGATAACTATAGGACCCCAGCGATGAGGGAGGACGACGCACTTCTGAGTGGATCCCCAATGCGTACACTTCAATTAATGTAATTCTATTGCCCCGCATACCATTGTAACCATTGATCTATCTATCTGTAATCTCATTATTGTTAATAAACTTCTGGTA